>NC_133802.1:6831746-7131746 GCF_043250625.1 Sebastes fasciatus
TTGTGCGAGTGGGAAGGCTCCATAAAGTGTTGCATTTGACACCTAAAGCAGCCGAAGAATTCATTTGATGTGCTGGGCTGATGAAGCCGATGAGCACTTGAATCCTGTTTGCATACTTAATTATGAGGAGTGCATTATTTAAAGGGGACATATGTTCATTTTCCAGGTTCATACTTGTATTTTGGGTTTCTATTAGAACAGTTTTACATACTTTAATGTTCAATCAAAGCCCAGTCTGCTCTGATTGGCTTGCGAAAAAAAATATGGTACACCCAAAGAACGTATATTGCTAAGAAATGAAAGTCAGTTGTTTGTTCCATTGCAACGCCAGCGCCCAGCAGCAAAGCTACGCCTCCGCCATTTTGGACTGAAAGCGCCATATGAAAGTAAAACAATTTCTATTCTATTGTCATAATTTGAATGTCTCTACCGAAATTTCCTGTGTTGAACGATGAAAATATTATAAATATGCATACTATTTTAACTATTCACTGCTACTTACTTATTTATTTATTCAACTTTTTTGCCCGGCTGCTTCTCAGAGGAGCATAAAGTGAGCGATGGACATAAATGGAAGTTAGAAATGTATAAGAGATTGACAAAATAGCTCTGTTATTCTAATTAAGACCTCAACCAATTAAGGACTGCTCCGGAAAGCCCTATCCGATTTTCCAACCTGACCAGCGTTAATCTATGATCTACGGTGTCGAATGCCGCGCTGAGATCTAGTAAAACCAGAACTGATATTTTACCTGAATCAGTATGCAGCCATAACATTATGACCACTGAGAGGTGAAGTGAATAACATTGATTATCTCGTTACAATGGCACCTGGCAGAGGGTGGGATATATTGGGCAGCAAGTGAACATTTTGAACTTTGAACTTTGTGTTGGAAGCAGAAAAAATGGGCAAGTGTAAGAATGTGAGCGACTTAGACGAGGGCCAAATTGTGATGGCTAGACGACTGGGTCAGAGCATCTCCAAAGCATCTAGCATCAAATTTGCTCCATTTAAGTCCAGTGTAATATTTTACAGTGCAAAGAGCATTTCAAGGATCGGCTCACCTAAAATAGAAAAAAGAAATCCCACTCACCTGTGGTCACTTTTTCATCTGATAGAGAGTAGCATGCGAGAAAAACAAAACAATTGGAATTGCAAAACACTACAGTCAGGTAAGTAAGAAAATCTGTTTTTTTTTTTTTTTGGTTGAACAACCCTTGTAAACAACATACAAATCTATTGACCCCTATAATAATTCAGGTGAGTCAGTAAGCATAATCTAACCAATGTTTTTGAAACTCTTGAAAATATAGTAGCATAATCATATATCAAAAGCGTTTACCTTGTCATGGCCTACAATGACTGGTTAAACTCCTAATTTTAATATATAAATCCACTGTATTGGTGTACCTCTGGTCTGAACTACTGTATATTGGTTAATGCAGTATGACAATGATAAAATGCATGTACTGATTGAAGTTTTTAATCTACTGTACAGATGTGGTTTTACCATCTGTGAGTTAAGAGTGTCTATGCAGCGTGGTTTGGCCATTGATTATATCAAGTAACAGCCCAAGGTCCTCCTGGCACTCTGTCTGCCACTTGGCGAAGAGAAGAAGAGCTTTCTCTCTCATACATAAAATAAATAGTTCACTCTTCTCATCAGATGCATTCACTTTGATGGTTTTCCAGAGTGTGAGTCACCACAGGCAGAAGATTAAAAGCGGTTCAGTGACATTCTTTTGCGTCATTTTGTGTACTTACGCTTGGACTCAAACAAGCAGTTTCCCAAACAGAAACAACAGACGTGGTCAGCCAACCTCATTCAAGGATGCACTTTCACTCTGACACCAGCCCGTTCTCATTGCCAGGGCATTAAAAACTGACGCTTTGTAAAGGCAAATTTGTTTTAATGCCACTAATTTCTTTAACACATTAATGCAACCTGCGATTTTTAGGTTGTAGCAGGTTCAGTTTAAAAGCTAGAGTAAAGCTTCAGGCATCATATGAAACATGCAACATACACAACCTAAGGAATCCATTGGCATCAACCATGTCATACTAGTGTGGCGCAAAATGGGGTAAATAACGCTCCAAAGCTGAATTTTGGTGAGGAAAAACTGGCATGGCCATTTTCAAAGGGGTCCCTTGACCGCTGACCTCCAGATATGTAAATGAAAATGGACTTCTATGGGTACCCATGAGTCTCCCCTTTACAGACATGCCCACTTTATGATAATCACGTGCAGTTTGGGGAAAGTCATAGTCAAGTCAGCACACTGACACACTGACAGCTGTTGTTGCCTGTTGGGTTTGAGTTTGCTATGTTATGATTTGAGCGTATTTTTGATGTTAAATGCAGTACCTGTGAGGGTTTCCAGACAATATTTGTCATTGTTTTGTGTTGTTAATTGATTTCCAGTAATAGATATATAACATATATTTGCATAAAGCAAGCTTATTTGCCCACTCCCATGTTAAGAGTATAAAACACTTGAAAAATCTCCCTTTTAAGGTACATTTTGAACAAATAAAAAATGTGTGATTAATTTGCGATTAACTGTGGACCGTCATGCGATTAATCACGATTAAATATTTTAATCGATTGACAGCCCTATTACAAATGCATCCAACAGTATCAAGTGCAGGAAGCATGTGTAGTTAAGTATGGTACTCATTCCAGCAATATAAAGATACAAATACTAATTGATGCACAACTGTTGCACTCTGTTGTTTTGTTGGGCCTCAGTGGCAGCAGTCACGGAGGGTTGGTTGTAGATGTTTTTGTTTTTTTTCCTCTGCTCTGTTTTACAACCTTTCCTGCTCTCTGGCCTGCTTCCCTTTGCTCTCAGCAGGCTGGCTGGGTCTGTGGGAGGAATCAAAGACTCTGCTCACTTCATTATATAAGAGCACTGCTGCTTGTTATTATCAACCTTTCTGAACTGTCTTTCAGGCTTTTAACTTCCACAAGCTGTCAAGTGTCATCTCGGGCTGACACTATATAGCGACCATCCCCTCTTCATAGTAGTAGTTACATTATTAGCAGCAGAAGTAAGAGTAAAAGTAGTATTGAGTTACTGTTCAAACAGCGAGGTTGTAGCATTAAGTTAATTTTGTCAACCAAAACTATGATGAAAAATATTGAAAAATAATGCACAAATGGTGAACTTTTTCATGAACTGATTGCTGATTGGTCAAATGTGTCCTCCTCCATTCAAAGCTCTTCTTATGTAGTAGATTTAGCTGCTTGACCTGTTGCTCTAATAAGCCCCTTGTATTTTCAGCAACATTATGTCTCTGCTTGTAATGTCAGCTAACGTTACAGGAAAACAGCAACGGATTAGCACATACAATCCCACTGAAAATTAAACAACAAACAGCAACAAAACAGCTGGCACGAACCATGAAAACAGACAGGCTAGCACCAAAGAGTATAGAAGCGAAGGGACGAAACTCTGATGTTTTTTTTGACAACAGCAGCTCGATGGCGCTGCGGTAGCGCTGCCGAGTTGGAGTTTTGGAAAGACGTTCCACCATTGCATGTGAGTTCACCCTAACAGGGGCTTGAGGAACTGGATGAGTGTGCTAAACAGCATCCCAAAGTTTGTTCTTCCTACATAAGCAATGAGAAAAGCTAAGTCAGAGCAGTCCGAGTTGTCTGACCAGAGTCGGCCTTCTCGGAGAGAAGACTTGGCTGAGGAAAGGAGCAGGTAGAATTGTTTTCCATCCCGTTACCATCACTGTCAAGAGAGGAGTGTATAAAGGAACAAGCTTTAGATCCCACACTGACATCTTTGTTTAAGTTAGTTGGTACTGAAAGTGAGCTCAAGAGTGCTCCTAGTGCCTATTTTCTGGAGGATGGGTTGCTTTTGAGGCAGTGGGCCCGGGTAGTGAACGATGTGCAGGTAGACAAGGTTGCCCTCAAAGTTTAGAGACCTTGTGTTGAGAACATCACATGATGGAGTGGCAGGTCATCTAAGGTAGGGGTAAAGAAAACATTTGACAGAGTGCGCCGCCATTTCTTCTGGCCTCCTATGAAGAGGGATGTAGAAATGTATTGTAAAAATTAACTGGAAAGCCCAACCAACTTTATGATCGCAAGATGGAAACCCAACTATTTGAGCCAGGGGATCAAGTTTTGGCCTTGTTGCCTATCGTTAGTTCACCGTTCCAGGCAAGGTTTAGTGGGCCCTACACAGTCAAAAGTCATACTGTAAGGGTACAACAAAATAGTTGTGCCAGGCACAAGGAAATGAGTCGAGGATGAACAAACTGGAAGATGAGAAATGGCTAAGGTAAAGCAAAACACATGGTTGGGCTAGTGTTTGTGGATATTATGTTGTACAATTAAAACAGGCTTACATTGGCTACCTCAGCCTTCAGTAAGGAAATGTAATGTGCCTATTAATTAGTTATCACCCATTTGATTAACATTTGAGGCGAAAGCAATTATGAGTCGCCACAAAGTCGAATGGCTAGTAACAATTAGACTATTCTATTATTGGCCACTGTGCATTCTGCCCCAACTGCCCTTTCAGTGACATTCTGTTATCAATGGTGTTAACAGGAGTTGAAGAATCCCCCCCACCAGGCACAGGCACGGACAGTGGTGAGGAAACAGCAGCTGCTTGGCCGTGGTTTGATGCTATGCTGGAGGCACTTGGGGAAAGGCCGTCCATTCAGCCTCCCAGCCTCATTGCCTCATGCTCGGTGCACAACCATGGCCAGACTGCTGCTGAAGCCTCGTCCTCTCTGGATGTGAAGAGCCTTTACAAATGTCCCTCCTGCCTGGCACATGTAGTGAGGAGGAATCCATTCCCTCCACCTGCTCCCAGCCACCCATTAAAAGGCCCAAAGGAGGGGTGGGGGCATGTTGGCCTTCCTCAAAAAGCAGGCTGAAAAAAAGGAGGAAGCAAGGGATGCTGCTCTATACAACCATAATGAATGATGCCTTGGCCTTTTTGATTTTTGCTTTTTGCAAAGCTCTTCAGTTGCTGAATGGATGAAATAGTATTGAGCAACACATCGCTTCATCACAGCTGTTCCCGACCACATTTATATTTTCTCATCACCAGGGCATACTTGCAAAGTGACTGACCTACTCCTGTGAAATATACAAGCTAAATATAATGATCACACAGATGAAAAAAAGGAGTCTAGCAGTAATGGAACACATGTAGGCTATAAATGGAGGACATAGCCACCATGTTGTCCTGTTTACTAAATACTTCTATTTACATTCAGACACTCTAAATTTATTATTTAGAATAGTTTGGCAAGTTGGAAACCCCTTTACCACTGAGATTTAATGATGTTAGTATTTCTTAGGCAGCCCATGGCAGAAAGATCCACTGTAATAAATATAACAAACACTGTGTGAAAGAAAAGGCAAGTTTTAGAGTTATTAAAAACATCTTGAAGGCATTAAATGTAAAAATGCATGACAAAAACAAGATGAAACCTTCACTAAAAATAGATTAAAATGTCTTTAGTTTTTGTTGACTAAAACTAACAATGATTAAACAACTAAATCTGACATATATACACACACATATATATGTATATATATATATATCAAAACCCTGAGACAAAAACTTCATCTAAATTAATTCATTTTAATTTAATTAATCAAAATTACCACAAACACAAATAGTAATAGTCACAAACAGCAGCTGTAGTCTTTGTACTAGTAATACCAATTGTAAGAGTAGCAGTACTAATAGCTGTGGTATAGTAGCATTGGTAACAGCAGCAGTAGTAATGGCACTACAGAGTGAAATGACAGGAACCTCAGGGTGACATGTGAGCAACATGAGCTGGTGTTCCCTGCACCTGTGTGCTCGTGACAGAGTTAGCAACTGCTCGAGCCACTGAGATATACAGTGACAGTGTGTAGAAATAAATCACACACGCATTACTGCGAAAGCGTGATCTCACTGTGATATAGGGTTGTTTAAGATAAAAATCCTTCTGTGGAAAATCCTCTTTATTTAAGTGATGAAATTGTGAAATTTTAATAGCGTATAATGTCACACAATATTACATTTGACTCAACAATAAATCCAGCTGAGTAATCCTCATTTCCAGTCCCATGTAATATTTATCAGACATTTAGTGTGACAAGAAAAGCAACAGCTACTGCTGTTATGTTCATCTTCTGTAGAGGAGAATACTGGAAAAATAATTAAAATCAAATTTGTGGAAAAAGAGGAAGCAAAGGAAAGCAGTCTGTCAGCCTACTACCCTTACTGACTGCTTCTCTGCAGACTGGAGACGTCAGTTGACCCTCTTGACATGACCCAGCTGCCCCCGACACGTTGAGCGTCTCCACAGATGCTGGTGCATGGAGCACCCTGAGACCCCCGTCCCCTTTAACAAGTTTCCGAAATGCAGAGCACAAGACTCTTTGACCCCAAACCTTTGAACCCAACAACCTCGAACTGCAGAATCACATCACATGAACCCCCTTGCACTTGCAGGGGGTAGATTGTTATCTATAATATTGCTATTAGCTCATTCAAACTCAAATAATATTATATTGATTTTATCATGGCAAAAAATGTCCAGCTTCAAGTAATTTATTTTTACTAGGTCGAGGGAGCTCTAGAGTGAATGAAGAGAGGGAGCGGTGTTAGTGAGAACAAAACAGTGAATCAGAGAAATAAAATGCTATTGGTCCGTGTAACGCTTATCAGTTAAATTTTCTATCTAAAAAAAATTTTAAAAATAAAAAATTGGAAAATTTAATACAATTTTCTGAAATTGTATTTTTCGTTTGTCAGGTCAATGTATAATTAAAGTTTTTGGAGTTTTTCTAATTTTCTATTTGTGGAATATAATAAAAAATCTGAGAGTTTTTATTCCTATTTTTGTGTTGGGCTGCCTGAGAGGGCCGACTAAACTTATGTCTGAATTGCTAAGCGGGGCCGCTCGTCTCACCCAATCGGCATGCCTGCATTCACCGATAACATCCGGTCATGGCTGCCAAAAAGTTGTACTGTTGTAGGTGAGTCTCGTCGGTTTTTCCCTCTAATGCACATTTGTCAGAGGCGCCAACTCACAGGGAAGACTCAGTGTTTGTGTAAATATACAGCATGGCTTGAGAGTCATATAGTGATATAGTGAAAACCCAGGACCATGACCTGTGATAAGGGTCTTACACATGGGCGTGGCAAAATGGCTCGCTAGTTGATAATTGTTTATTTTGTTTTATCTCTGTGATTAGGACAAAATTGGCCTGCAAGGGGGTGTGCAAATCAAAAATCAAGAGGGCACACAGAGATGGCTCTTCTCATTTTTCATCTTCATCTCATCTGATTATTCCAATACACAGATATTTTCACAACGACATGGTCATCTGGAATGAAGCTAAGTGGTGAGTGAGAGTGGTGTGAAAACGGTCTGCAAATGTTGCTTTGTTTCATGTACGCATCATAACAACGACTTGCATACCCGCAGTCCTCTGTCTTCCGGTTTCCCTTTTTTAATGGCCGTGAGTGGGAAACCCACTGCTGCAACTTGGTGGTTTGTCCTCATGAATGAGGTTCTGGTGCAGAGGCATTCTACAATCCCTCCTGTCCTAATTGCTTCCATCCCTGCTTGATGACCAGGAGGAGGAGGAGGAAGAGGAAGAGGACTAGTAAAGCCAGCAGGGGCCAGGGCCACGTCAGAGACAGAGAAAGAGAGAGAGGATGAGCTGCTGGAGCTAAAGAAGAAGGATATGTGATACATGATCCCCCGGGGGGTCAAACCTGGGACCTTTTTTTTCTGTTAGGTGACGGTGTTAACCACTGCACCACCGTGCCACCCGCATGATCACAGATCCTGTCACTCCTGTGAAATGTTGACCTATATGTTAAAGAATTTCTTCTCGCCTACAAAGAACTTCTTCTAGAAACACATGAATATGCCTCCCAGCCACAAAAAAATTCAATTATTGCAGCTAGCTGCACTTCGCCGCTAATTGGTGTGAACTCAACGTAAAAGATTGTTCACTTAACTCATCAAATGAAGTTGGTAAAGAGTGAGATGATGATCAGAAACCGCTCATGGTCTGGTCGATGTGATGTACAGATTTGAGTCACTTTGACTTAGAGCAAATTAACAGTGGTAAAAATTTGTGACAATGTAAAATAAACTATATAGTCCGGTAAAGCTGGGGATACACTGTACGATTTTACCCCGATCTTAGCCCAAATTTTGAGCCGCAAGACTCAATTTATAGTCAGATCGAGTTTCAGCTTCGTCGGTCGTCATTTGCTGTGTAGTGTACAGGGGGGGGCGAGGACCATTAACTCCTCCCGACCGGCCGTCAGACAGTCGGATGAATTTCTGACGACAGAAATTTTGGGCTTTACATCGCAAACGATCTACTCGTACAATAGGAGTAGGAATAAAACAACATTTCTAAAATCGTACAGTGTATGTCCAGCTGAAGTCAGCAAACTCAAACACAAATCTTAAGTTCATTAGCCTAACTCAAAATATTATTAGTTTGTTGCTATGACATTTGTTTTCTTAACTTTTTCTTTTTCACAGTGCATGCACAAACACACACACACTAAGGGTAACAAGAGACGGATCTCATAGTAGCTGCAATGACACAAGGAGGTGTTGCAAGAGTGGGTGAAATAGAGTAGTGTCTGTGTGTGTGTGTGTGTGTGTGTGTGTGTGTGTGCGTGTGCGTGTGCGTGTGCGTGTGCGTGTGCGTGTGCGTGTGTGTGTGCGTGTGCGTGTGTGTGTGTGTGTGTGTGTAACAGCCAGAGACAGGGCGATAGAGTGCGTGAAGTGGGAGTATCACAAGGCCAACAGCTGCTGGTGTGACCGGCAACAGGTGCTCCAAGGTAAACCAGAGGTACACCCTTAAAGACACGCAGGCCATCAGAGAGAGAGAGACGCATTTAGTCAAATATCTCTTTGCTGATACCTTCACATGCCATATCTGCCCACTTCAGATATAGCATAGGTCTCTCCAAAACAAATACTACAGCGATAAAGTTAGTTCTGGGTGGTGGTCTGTAAAGCTAGTTGACGGATATGGTGCATTAAAACAATTAAACCCTGGCAAGTATGCAGAAAGACAAATGAGTTGTCAAAACTAGTGATCAGAATGACGCGACAGATGTTTCACACGTAGGCTGTCAGATGGAAAGACAGACACATAGAAAGACTGACTGGAAGGACTGCCATGATAGCGTGGCTGGCAACAGGGCGACAGGGACATTTATTTATAGCAACATTACAAGTTTCCATAATAGTTTCCACCATGCAGGCCAGAGACCCTGGAAACACATCAATCACAGCTATCAACCACTGCGCTTATCATCACACAAGTACCTAAGCTACTCTGTCTGTAGCAGCTTATAAAACACTGCGTGGACCAAGACTCTCACTGTCCCCAATCACGCTTCATTCATTTCTTTTTCCTAGTAGATGGAATCAGCTGTGCGGTCTGGGATATGCAAAAGTATATAGAGTGCTTACCTTATTCTTCATTCTGAATACAAAGTCAACAACCTTTAGGGAGATCATGCAATGTATATGATGTACAGTTAAAGGGACTGTAGGTACATTTTTAATCGTGTTTTAATCATGTTTTCTATGGCCAATGTGTGAACAGGTTGTAACCTGATCTAAAAAAACGAGACCTTCCGCAGCTTTCTGGGTTTCCTCTATCAGCCTGTAGACTGCCCGGGCCCGTTTTTCAGGGAAAATGCAACAGATGTGACTTCAAGCGCGCTCGCGAGTGCCTTCAGGGCTAACATTGTGCAACTTTCATGGCTAACGCTCCAAACACAAACACAAACACAAATTCCATGGAATCACAAACAAAGTTATATCTAGCAAAGCCTGTCTTGCAAAACAAGAACGTTGGGCAAAACATCAATGTTGTAGGAGTGTGTGTGTGTACCTGGGAAGTGAGTGGTGAAGCAAGAGGGAGAGAACGGCGGCGAGTGTGTGAGAAAAATGAGTGACGAGCAGAGCAGAAGGGAGTTAGTTTAGCTTTGTGAATATCAAGGGAATGTTAGCTGGCTAATGTTGGTAGCGTTAATCAACATGATGCCTGTCAATCACGTTCAGTCTCGTGTGTGTGTCGCCTCACTGTTTTGACCGATACTCGCTCGTGTCTTTGTAGTGCGAGCACAAGCGAGAGCAAAAGGACGCTGACTGTCGTTGACTTAACGGCCACGGGTGTCACTGTTAACAAGCAATTTCTGGTTCTTACAGTTAGTCCCTTTAAATTAATGAGAATAAAGACATCAAAATCTTCGATATTCCCCAATAGCTCAATCAATCATCAACTGCTTCTGTGTTCCTGATGCTGCGTCAGTTGTGGAGCCCACTATTACTCCCATGGCATGCCATAGCATTGACATGGAGCCTAAAGTGTAACTCAGTATAATATATAAAGTGCTGGTATGGAACGCTGGAGCCAACGATCCACCATTGATACGTATATGATTATGGAGTTGAATCCCATAAGGGATTTAATATTTTGTAAAGTTGTTAGTGAGATATTTCTAACATTAGGCTGAGATATCTTGACTTTTGGTTTCAAACTTTCAAACTCCACACTCCCAGTTTGTAAGGCAGACTTTCTTTTAAAAAATCTTTCGTCTCCGAGTCCAAGCTGAGATCACCCTGATGACATCATCAGTGTTATTTAATCAAACTTGACAAAGCTCCCTTCAGAGCTACAGAAGACATTAAACAACTGGTTTCAGAGTCGGAGTAGTGCTTCTCGTGAAGAGTAAACCCCCTGACCCCTGAAAGGCCCTGACACACCACACCATATTTCGAGCCGTCGTTGAACGTCCGTCACCCTAGTTCTTGCGGTGTGACCCGCATCGTCGGCTCTAGTCTGCCCATGTCGGAGGCTTTTCGGTACGTTGAATTGGCGGCAGAGCTCGTCGGTGAGAGATAATAGTTCTCGTTCTTCTGGTTTCCTTTTTTGAATGAAGAATACAGACTTATTTCCTTTCAGGCAGGGGCAGAACGTACGCCGTCGACTGTAGTCTTTGCAGAGTGTTCGAGTGCAGCTTTTTGACCTTTTGTGACGCGACGCAACTGTCGGCCTTCGAAGCCGCTAGTTCTTTGATGTCGGTTTGGTGTGTCCCGCTCTTTACATCCACTTACCTTTCATTTCCTTTTAAAGTAACTAAACTTGGAAAAATATTTCTTCATAACGCACTATCTATTCTTTATCAGCTTGTTCCAGCTCTTCATAGACACTATATGATGTTTAAGCAGAGTGAAATATTCAAACTTAAGACTCCATGTTTGTTTAAGGCTGCACAATTCCATCCATTGAACACATTTCCCCCAAATTCAACATATATATATTGACATATATGGTATCTTTAGAAACTTAAATGAATAAATAAATAAATACATTTAAATGAAGGCTGGTGACCGCTGATAACGCCGTCCCGATGCCACAGAATCGTGACGCCCCTCCTCCGGTTCCCCTCCAGGTAGCTCTGTTGCCACTGTTGTTCGCACTGTTCATGCTGTTAGCACCGTTAGCTGCTAGCCGCCGGCTCAGCCATCGCCATGTTGAGAACCATGTGGAGGCAATCTCTAAAGTGTGTAAAGATTGTTTATAGCACCAAGATGGTGTATGTATTGTTTGACTCAAAATAAACTACAGTGCCCATGGTGGAACATGCCACCTAGTGCAACGGTGTCATGTTTTGTGGACATTATCTCAGCCAAGCACATGCATTAGTGAGAGGTTATACATGTCATGTCTTTTTCTACATAAACTGACACATGTGACCATGGTCCAGCCAAGAAATTTGGAAAGAGATTATGTTGCAAAATAGCTATAGAAACACTGCCACATGAGCTGGTGTTCCCTGCCTGTGATGCTATATTTGAAAGAAATGCCCTTTTAAATTCTGCACTTCCGTGTGTGCAGACTATATACAGTATATACTGTATATATATATATATATACTGTATAGTCGGTGCACGTGTGTCCACAATGTCTGCATGGAGGCGTTAATGAGGTGCTGGAAATGCCAGGGCTCGCACAGCCATGGTGATCTGAAGCCAAAGAACACCACAAAACGCATACTGTAGCTACACATAAAAAAACACAAAAGACCGAAATGTATAGGAAACATAAGGAAAGGCAATCTTAGTCTTTCCTGGTCTTGATTATAGTTAATATGAGCTGAAAATAAACAGTGAGGGCCTGTAAACCAGATTTCCATAACCTCCTGGGGCTTTCGAACTCTGAATAGAAGGATAAAGGAATCCATAACTATGACATGGATCGTGTTACTATAAACTTTAAAGACCAGGACTTAAAGCCTGTTACAAACAGATTGTCCTAACAGACCACCGTGTTGTTGATACCACCAACTGCACCTCTACTTTCCTACTTTAAGATCTTGGAAAATTGCTCTTCATACTTGTCAACTCTAATATCTTGAACATTTTTACAAGCCTCTTTGTTTTGATTGCAGCAGTTAGGAGGACGTCTAAACTGTCAAGTGTTCTTATAAAAACAAGTCTCTCCACTGGGGTCTGTTTTGAGCTTCAGTATAATGTTGCAAGTTGATGAGAATTTTGCCTATTTTAGAAAAAAGTCCTTAAAGTAATAAAGACATAACTGGACCTTTTTGGTTCTGTCTCTTTAATCCATGCTACCATCTAGTGGAGTGTTTGTGAACTGTCACTATGTAGTGAAGTAATGTACAGTACTGTCAACTATATCAGCATTAGCTACACACCAACCAGATGCCTCAGCAGCGTGAATTCACTTGTTAAGTAGATCTTTTGTATAAACACCCGAAGGTCCTGCAGCCTCAACAGAAAAAGCGGAATGTATAGTTGGTTTCCTATTAACCCTCTGAGACCCACAATAGACCAGTTTTTGTCTTTTTTAGGGGGGGTACAGGGGGTCTTTAGGGGGAGATAGCAAGTCAACAGTAGATGTGATATAGAAGTGGTGTACACCATCTGAAAGCTGGGAACCTGAAGATTCATTTGAGATGCTGCTCAGCACCGTGTGTCATTGTTCTAGTCATAAATCAGAAATAAACATTAATTAATTAATTAATTAATTATGTATTTAAAATAAATTGTAATGGTGTATAAGGCATTAGAATATTATGATAGACATATATGATGGTCATTCCTATGCTCTATTATGTCTCATAAGTTGTTGCAGCAATTTTTGGGTAGATACCATTTGGTACACAAATTTAGTGCTAAATTTAACCATTTTTTACCATTCCAGATTTGATAAAAAGAAAAAAAGATCAATAATCCCTCCAAAAATACCACATTAAGACACCAAGACCTTGAGGAACACCATAGAAAAAGCCATGCTGTGATTTGGTATCAAAAACTTTTGACATTTGGAGATTTCTGCAAGAATTGCATTTTTCAGCAATTGGATGGCGAGCACTTCCGAAACCCCCTTATTGTCAATCTACCTAGGAAAGCCATCCATCCTCTGAATGCTCTAGGTCTCTAGTTTGTGGTTGTGAAGTTTCATGAGGCTGTGATTATTCTAGAGGTCACCAGAGGTCATTTTATACAGTGAGGTCAAGTTTTAAAAAATGGTCTCATTACAATGAAAGGGCTACTATGGGTTACTACTAACATCATCACACATGAATACAATTGGACTTATTGGATCCACAAGAGTCTCAGCTTTCCAGTGATATATATACAGTATAGTTTCAGCTTATGTTAACCACAGACCTTATTTCAGGCATCTACCCAAAAACCCATTCAGAAAACCCATTGACTTCGAGACGAGGGAACCGGAAATGCTAAAATACTAACTGATTTCCAGGTTTTGGGACTCATTCCTGTAGCACTCTATCCACCAAGGTATAGAAATGAATGGACCGAACACCTTGCTTATTATTGCTTACCTACATAACAAGAGGGAAAATGTCCTTTTGTACTGAATATCTTAAGAATAGCGAGGCATAATATAGCTATACAATACATTACACATTACTAGCTGAGTTATGAGTTACAACCAGCAGTTAGAGCAGCTAGATATCTGATATGTTTTCACTGTAGGAGTAAAAGGAGACATTCTCACTCTGTGGGGGATTGTATCCAGACAGAGACCACAAAAGAAACAACATCACTGTGACATAACCATGAAATGTCACAGCATGTGCACGGAGTGGTGTCATATCGCAAGCAACAGTGAGCTTCTACAAAGATCATCACACTGTTCTGTGTTACACATGCCGGTTAGTGGACGACAACAAATCAGACATGCCATGAATCCAATAGACATTTTTTGATAATAGATATTGAAATTCTACTTTTATTAAGTTAGTCAGTTACTAGTTGACTCAACAGAAAATATCCAAACAAGGTTTGACTTCAACCATCAACTTCAGTTAGCCTGTCTACTCTTTATAGACCTTTTCAAATGAGACCACATAAACAATCTAAATGGGCCCCTTTGCATTTCCTGTTGCAATGTTTGTTAATGCTGTAGCTGACAGGAAGTAAACTTGGACCAAAGCTGCTGCCCTAGCAACAGAAAAGGTCTATAACAAAAGCGTACTGTCATAAAATTCATTCCTTTCATGAATGAAGACGTGCAAGTGTTGTCTCTGCCTGCTGCTGTCACCAGTCCACCAGAGATGGAAAGAGACAGGAGGGGGATATCGTTATCTGCCAATGCCATGAAATTCAAGACGGTGCCCCATGAAGCATGCGCACTGGCTCACACACTACACACACACACACACACACGCACACACAGTGCGCTTAACGCACAAACATATGTACAAAAATGCACGGGCAAACGGAAAGCGGAACATACACACAGCCTTAATATAGACACCCATTTACACTCAAACACTTACACACAGCATAGCAAGCGTACACGCGGTTATTCTTGGGAGTTTGCATTCACCTCAGCTGAGTACTTCACCCTTACAAGCCCTGGAGACAAAGGTAAGGACGATACAAATACAGAAAATTGTCTCCACTGTTGTGCATTATAGTCTTAATTCAGTTTCGGTAGCCCAAGGAAGCCTAGCAGTAATGTTCTTTTCAACTCTAAGTTAATGAGTGTCTGTTGACTGAGCTCGTGTCTTCATTGTCAGCAATGCCTGTCACAGATTTTCTTTTTTAATTGCAGTAACAGAGCAGCAACCATGGCTATGCAGTGTAGGCAGCTTTAATTATAGATGTCTTAGACTTAAAAGTGGGCCAGTCAGCTGATTTCACTTTGCTTTCAGTAATACATACAATGGTTTCCCTAGTGGGGTCTGTGGACTACTAGGGGGGGGGGGGGGGGCAAAGAGTATAGAAGCAAATAACTAGCCTCTAGATGGCTGCGGTAGCGCTGCTGCCATTTTGGACTGAAAACGCCAATGAGTCTGTGGCCATGGATGTATAAAAAGACGTTTGTAAATCAGAGGATCTCTTTTTTTTAAGTAAATCAACTTGTTTTCCTCGGCATAATGAACATGCATCAGACCCTCGGGACTGCACCGCCCTGGACGCTTAAATGACATATCTGTTTCTGCCAGCTTCCTGCTAGCTGTAAGCGGCTGTAATAATGGATATACTGGCTGTAATTCATCACTTTTATCATCTTATAATACACCCATGGGCTGTATGCTGTAAGCCTGTACCGTGGTGGATGTATTAACGTCTCTGTTCCCAAACAACCGGCTATCGGCCAGTAGCTAGTAGCGCTAGTAGCATGACAAAAGCACAGGACACAGCCTCTTATACATCCATGTTCTGTGGTCTATTAGACATCTATTTTGGAGGTCTTTGTCATGAAAAGGTTTGAGATTACTCTCAAAATCTGTGTGCTGGATTTTTTCTTCCATTTACGTCCATCGCTCACTTAATGCTCCTCTGGGAAGCGGCCGGGCAAAAAGTTTAAAAAATAAATAAATAAGTAAGTAAATAGTAAGCATTTATAGTAATTGTATTGTTCAACACAGGCCATTTCGATAGAGACATTAAATATATGACAATTACAAGACGTTTTACTGGCGTCCGGTACTCGCTTTCAGTCCAAAATTGTGGAGGCGTAGCTCTGCTGCTGGGTGCTGACGATCAATATATCAATATATTGAGGTGGGGTCCCCAGCAAAATAATTCATCATGATTGTTTTTCACATGTTCTGATTCCGTCCCACTCATTGTGATTGTCACACAATCCATAATTCAGCTATCTAACAGTTAATATGATCAGTTCTGTCTGGGGGGGTCCTTGACATGAAAAAGTTTGGACCCCTTGGAGTTTATATTATTCAGTGAAAAACGTGCATATATCTTGCACTACTTAATAATAAAACACAATACTTGATTTAACATTCATTCCCAGTATTTCTCAGATCTCTGCAGCTGCTCACTCTCTCCACCGGGGGGCGGGGCAACACAGTTCAGTGTTCATCCAATCAGAAAGCGCCTAGTGGTGTAACCGTGGTTACCGGGGGCAGGCAGTGGCATTATGGTCTGTAGACATGGCAGCCTGCAGTGGAGGCGTGCATGTCAACAGAGGATTGTTGATTTTGTTGTTCTGATGAGTATCTAGTCGGACATTTCACCGGGATTTCCGGGAGTCTGCCGTCTATATTGTGCGTATAAATATCTATATTTGTGGTTTTAAGCAGCATCCTGTCGTTAATGTAGTCTCTGTGGATCGGATGGATCTGCTGGTTCATCAACACACCCATCATGTAAACAGATGAATGGGCTGCTGTCAGTCATCTAACGGGTTTTACAGCCTCGTATACACTCAGTGTGCAGAAGTCCTTCCTTCGCATGCAGGATAAAAGCAGCTATCGCATGAGGTAATTATCAGCTTTATTAGACTAAACGGTTCATTCTTGCAACTTGCATTTGAAATGCTATTAAACACAAAACAGTCACAGATGGTGGCCCAGTGTTTCTAATAATTTGCATTTGATCACTGCTAAAATGTTGTGGTATTTGTAAATGAGCATTTTTGTATGTAAGGATGGCATTAAATAATTTAGCAAGGATTTTTGCATTAAAGGTCCCATATCATGCTCATTTTCAGGTTCATGCTTGTATTTTGTGTTTCTACTAGAACATGTCTACAGGCTTTAATGTTAAAAAAACACATAATTTTTCTGATACCGTCTGTCTGAATATACCTGTATTCACCCTCTGTCTGAAACGCTCCGTTTTAGCGCATTTCAACGGAATTGCGTTGCTAGGCAACGTCTTGGGTCCATATTTACATCCTGTCGGCTGATGTCATTAACATACACTGCAACAGGAAATAAACTGGGACACATTTAGTATGTTTATGTTTAAAACCGTGTAATGGTCTAAATATTGTATATTTGTGACATCACAAATGGACAGAAATCCTAACGGCTTGTTTCAAACGCACAGTTTCTGAATACAGGCTGTGTGTATTTCTCCATGGATTGAGTGTTTTGATATTTTCACAGTATTTATATATCACTTAAACCTGCTTTATAATATAAAGGACATGAACATCTCACTTTTTACAATATGGGACCTTTAAGAGTTTTGTGAAAACTGAGTCAAAGCAATTGTAAAATAGTGTAATTTAATGAAGCAGTAATGTAGACAACAGGATAATTAGATCTACCTGTGGGAAAGGTGACGGCACATAACTGTAGCCTATATTGTATGAGAACCAGTGACACCACTGGATTTTTTTTTATGGAAATACAGAAAAGAATAGATCTCCTACTGTATGTTGGACAGTTACTATGGAGGACGGAACCTGCCAAAATAAATACATAAATAAATAAATTACTAGGTAAATGAATAAATATGTCATTAAATGTAGCAAAATATTAATTAATTGATACAAATGTGACGTTAATTGATATTTATGTTTTAACTGACTTCTTTATTTATCTATCTTTGTATTAATTATCTTATTTATTTAAAAAATAAAACAGAAGAGTAAATAAATAAGGGAATTAATACAAAGATAGATGAATAGAGATGCAAATTAAAACAGATATATCAATTTATGTCACATTTAATCATAAAAATGAATGGCTTCATTTATTTTTTAATATTTTTGCTACATTTAATGACATTTATTTATTTTGAGTCGTTTATTTATTTATTCTTATATTTTTTTATTTTGGCAGGTCCGGTCCTCCATAAGTTACCAGACTAATAAATGGAAAAGAAGAATGATAAATGGTCGCATTATTTGAAAATGTGATTGATGTGAATGGTTTACTTTTGGGTCGTGTGCTGGGGAGACTTATAGGCAAATCTTTCTAAGCTTTCATTTGAAGCTACTGTACATTTGACCTCTCATGTATGGAGACCTGCAACTGACAAAATGCAGTAAAAGGCTTTCAGACAGTTGAAAATGAAACTGAATAAAACATTAAGTAATGCAGGTAAATAATTAACATGGAATCTAAATAGTAATAATGTTATACTTTTCCCTAAACCTCCGGTCAATTGATCCTTAGTTTTCCTATTTGTACACAACACTGTGTGTATGTTAAACGTCTGATGTGCAGTGAAGCATGTAGCTAAACACTGAGCACCAGCCCTTTCAACCAGCTACCTAGCTGACTTTCATCATCAAACAACAATGTAATGTAATGTTAATCATTCATATACAGTGCACTGCTGAAGCTTCACTGTATAAACTCTTGTAGCAGTAGCTAAAGGGTTTTTTATGGAAGGCTAATGCTAGCTTCCTAAGCTGCAATTAGGTAGCTAAATATAAGAGTAAAATAGGTTTTTATGTAGTTGATCAACTGATTGTAAGTAAAGGAAATAATAAAAATGGATTTTTTACCAACTCATTGGAGGTTAAAGGAAAACTACAATGTTTTGTATTTCTTTTTACACTCCATTTTAACTGTATAACTGACTTTACTATTTCAAAGTTAACATGATAAGAACACGTTAATGCAAATTCGTTTTAACGCCACTAATTGGAAACTAGAAAACCTAAGGAATCCATTGGTACCAACCATGCCATCTACTCACAAAGGAGGTTAAATAATGCTACAAATTTACAGTAAATTTTGGCAAAGAAAAACTGGCATAGCCACTTTCAAAGGGGTCCCTTGACCTCTGACCTCAAGATATGTAAATGTGAATGGGTTCTATGGGTACCCACGAGTCTCCCCTTTACAGACATGCCCACTTTATAATAATCACATGCCGTTTTGGGGCAAGTCATAGTTAAGTCAGTACACTGACACACTGACAGCTGTTGTTGCCTGTTGGGCTGCAGTTTGCCATGTTATGATTTGAGCATATTTTTTATGCTAAACTCAGTACCTGTGAGAGTTTCTGGACAATATTTGTCATTGTATTGTGTTGTTAATTGATTTCCAGTAATAAATACATACATTTGCATAAAGCAGCATATTTGCCCACTGCCATGTTGATAAAAGTATTAAATACTTGTCAAATCACCCTTTAAGGTACATTTTGAACAAATCAAAATTGTGTGATTAATTGGCGATTAATCGTGATTAACTATGGACAATCATGTGATTAATCACGATTACATATTTTAATTGATTGACAGCTCTACTATTTATTCATGTTTTTGACTGGTAAGATAACCTTTTACTGCTATTTGTCAGTTTATGGGCTTAATACAACACCTGACCCACCAAATATCCCATTTTATTCTGTATCCCCAGATTAAGCCAACACCGCCCCACTCGTCACAGCCATCACCGCCATCATGCCCGGCGAGGATAAACCACCACAACAGACCCGCCAGAGGAAAAAGAGCAAAAAGTCCCGCTCAAAGGGGAAGAGCCCGGGTGAGAGTCCGAGTGCCCTCCTGGGAGGCACCATAGACGGCCAAGATGACCTCATCTTACCCCCGGTGCTCCAGCCTCCTAAAAAGCCGGCGGAGAAGCCGAAAGTGTCCGTTCCCAAAGTGGAGGAGGAGTCGTCCATTGCTATCTGTCTTCAGGTGGTTTTCCCATACCTGCTGGCTGGGATGGGCATGGTGATGGCTGGCATGGTGCTGGACGGTGTACAGGTGAGTGCACGAGGATGGTTTTGAGATAGTGAACTCACAGTGTCTGCAACACACCCGAATAGTGACAGTTTGATATGTAGATATTTGTTACATTCTTCAATAACTTGTGTGTCAAAGCTGTTATAATTCATTCTCAACCAGTAATGATGCTTTTAGGGTGTTGCATTTAACTGCCATTAATAAGTTACTAGTTTATTGACATTATGTGCCCATTTTTTGGCCCATTCAATTTCTGCTATTGTCTCGTCCTTGATTACCTGTCTTCATCATTGGCTAAACACAAGTCAAAGGTCTCTGTCCTGATCGGTTTCGTAGCAGTAGCTTGATGTTATCATGACAATTTTCAAAAACACTGATGGTTAACTCATCAGTACAACGATGTGATGTGAAACTGATTCATAAACATCAAAAATATAAGATAAAGATAGATAGATAGGTAGAGCTTCACCAGAGGGGACTGGTTGTACAGTGAGATGGGAGCAAGTAGGAAGGACTTCCTGTAGCGGTCCTCGTCACAGCGGAGCTGGATCAGTCTTTTACGTAAAGTGCTTTGCTGTTTGACCAGGAGGTCGTTAAGAGGATGTGATGGTGTTTTTCTATGACGCACAACAGTTTGTGCATCATACTCTTCTCCACCACCTCTAACGGCTCCAAGGTGTTTCCCAGAACAGAGCTGGCCTTACTGATGAGTTCATTCAGAGCGCTTCGAGTGGTATGAATGCAAGTCCATTAATCATGGAAAACTGGAGTGATTGTATTTATTCCCAATTTATTGAACCTCATGCAGACATGAAATGAGCCTTCTGTGCAGTGTAATACTGTATATGTGAAGTATGCACAGCCACTGTTTCATTTATATATATATATATAAATATATATAGTATTAACTATTTCGCTTGACTATCTGATCCCAGCGCATTGCCGTCCTTAATGCGATACGTTAGTTTGTAAAATTGATCAAATATTTGCTAAAATGCAGGCACAAGTTGGTCACAAGCAGCAGATGTCGGGACACATTCCCACTTCAAGTATGGAGAGATTGGTTATGAGCGCTTCCGTGTTGCTGGGAAACGAACAGTAAGATGGATAGATGGATGGTATAGATGGATAGTAATAGATCAATCAATTAAAATATTTAATAGCGATTAATCGCATGATTGTCCATAGTTAATCGTGATTAATCTCAAAGTAATCACACAGTTTTTATCAGTTCAAAATGTACCTTAAAGGGAGATTTGTCAAGTATTTAATACTCTTATCAACATGGGAGTGGGCAAATATGCTTGCTTTATGCAAATATATGTATATATTTATTATTTGAAATCAATTAACAATACGACGTAAAATGCGTTAAAGAAATTAGTGGCGTTTAAATGCATTTGCGTTAACGCGTTATTATCGCGTTAACTTTTACAGCCCTACTATAAAGGTAAATAAGGCATTGTGGTCTGAGTGTGATTTGAGAAATTCATTCAATCACAATACCAGGCAGGATCATTTGTATCAGGTCATATACAGTATTTGGATAATATCTTTTCAAGTTGCACATTTCGAAAAACACCGTAGCTCAGCTGTTGTTAAAGCTATCAAAAGGTTCTCTGTTCTGTGCCACCAGACAGCCCTCTCTATTTGTGTGTGGTCCCGTTGTGTCTTTATTCTGTACCAGGCGTCCCTGGTATTGGTCTGTAGGGAGGCTGGGCTGAGGGAAATCAGACACACTGCTGTCTGCTTTATGATTAGATGGTACCTCTTTCTGTCCTCCGCTGACAGACACACATCCATCCTGACGTGACTTATTCTCTTTGCTCCATCTATTGCTCATCAGTATTTCTTCCACCCGTCCTCTACAGTATCTGTTACCGTCCTGTGTCTGATGGAAGACAATTAGTCATGAGTGCTGTGTCTCAAAGCACAGGGGACGTAGAAGGACATGTAGAGTAGCATATCTGAATGGAGAGGAGATAAAGACAAGAGCACTTCGCTATCAGCAATTAGGATTGTTCCTGTAGCCTGGGATGGATGTGGATCTTGTCTAAATAGCCACTTCCTGTTGTCATAGCTTCAACTTATACCCCACGTTACATCCTACACCCTACACCATTGCTTTCCAAGTTATGGCTCATTCAGCTTTGCTAAGCTTGGGCTGCATCACACAGTTATGCAAATGGATTTCTGACGCCTCCATAACATTACTTGAAATGGACACTGTAGCCCGAAATCACCATTGAAATGTTGATCATCATCATAAGAAGCAAAATGTTGCACCCTTGATGTCTTCTGTAAAATGGGGTTTAGTGGTAGATTTATGAATGTGTTGTGTCCATACTTTGTCAGTCTCCCAGAAGCCGGGGCGTTCTATGCTGTAAATGTTGTGACAAATTTTTTTTATGCCAATCTGTTACAACACAGACCAAGACTGTGGGAGGGCCAAAGACTATGTTTATTATGTTTAATTTATTGCATACAAGTGATAAAGGAGAAGGCTTTGTCGGTGAAAGAGAGACAAAAAAACACAGTTTGTGCAGTTCAACAGGGTAGTGGCTAGAAGGGAGCCCACAAACTGGGGAAACTCTTGCGAGATTGTTAAGGTTAGGCATTGACCTACAATGGTTAAGGTTAGGCATTGACCGCCAATGGTTAAGGTTAGGCATTGATCTCCAATGGTTAAAGTTAGGCATTGACCTCCAATGGTTAAGGTTAGGCATTGGCCTCCAATGGTTAAGGTTAGGCATTGACCTCCAATGGTTAAGGTTAGGCATTGACCTCCAATGGTTAAAGTTAGGCATTGACCTCCAATGGTTAAGGTTAGGCATTGATCTCCAATGGTTAAGGTTAGGCATTGACCTCCAATGGTTAAAGTTAGGCATTGACCTCCAATGGTTAAGGTTAGGCATTGACCTCCAATGGTTAAGGTTAGGCATTGATCTCCAATGGTTAAGGTTAGGCATTGATCTCCAATGGTTAAGGTTAGGCATTGACTTCCAATGGTTAAGGTTAGGCATTGACCTCCAATGGTTAAGGTTAGGCATTGACCTCCTATGGTTAAGGTTAGGCATTGATCTCCAATGGTTAAAGTTAGGATTGGCCTCCAATGGTTAAGGTTAGGCATTGACTTCCAATGGTTAAGGTTAGGCATTGATCTCCAATGGTTAAAGTTAGGCATTGACCTCCAATGGTTAAGGTTAGGCATTGACCTCCAATGGTTAAGGTTAGGTATTGACCTCCAATGGTTAAGGTTAGGCATTGACCTTGAGTGGTTAAGGTTAGACATTGACCTTGAGTGGTTAAGGTTAGGCATTGACCTCCAATAGCTAAGGTTAGACATTGATCTCTAATAGTTAAGGTTAGGTATTGACCTCCAATGGTTAAGGTTAGGCATTGACCTTGAGTGGTTAAGGTTAGACATTGACCTTGAGTGGTTAAGGTTAGGCATTGACCTCCAATAGCTAAGGTTAGACATTGATCTCTAATAGTTAAGGTTAGGCATTGACCTCCAATGGTTAAGGTTAGGCATTGACCTCCAATGGTTAAGGTTAGGTATTGACCTCCAATGGTTAAGGTTAGGCATTGACCTCCAATGGTTAAGGTTATGCATTGACCTCCAATGGTTAAGGTTAGGCATTGACCTTGAATAGTTAAGGTTAGGCATTGATCTTGAATAGTTAAGGTTATGCATTGACCTCCAATGGTTAAAGTTAGGCATTGACCTCCAATGGTTAAGGTTAGACATTGACCTTGAGTGGTTAAGGTTAGGCATTGACCTCCAATGGTTAAGGTTAGGCATTGACCTTGAATAGTTAAGGTTAGGCATTGATCTTGAATAGTTAAGGTTATGCATTGACCTCCAATGGTTAAAGTTAGGCATTGACCTCCAATGGTTAAGGTTAGACATTGACCTTGAGTGGTTAAGGTTAGGCATTGACCTTCAATGGTTAAGGTTAGGCATTGACCTTGAATAGTTAAGGTTAGGCATTGACCTCCAATGGTTAAAGTTAGGCATGGACCTCCAATGGTTAAGGTTAGGCATTGACCTTGAGTGGGTAAGGTTAGGCATTGACCTCCAATAGTTAAGGTTAGACATTGATCTCTAATAGTTAAGGTTAGGCATTGACCTTGATTGGTTATGGTTTGCCATTGATCTCCAATAGTTAAGGTCAGGATAGTTTGTCGTTCAGCAAGTCGCGCGAGAGTTTTTTGCAGATTTCAGATCAGTTTCTGAAATTTGCGGGCTCCCTTCTAGATATGAGCGTTCAACGGTGCATCCATGCTGATGACATACGGCTCTTCTTGTATCCAATCAGATGGTGTGGTTGCTTGTATGGAATAAACAGCCAATAGGAAGATTAACTGCTAATATCAGTCTCACATGAACACTGGCGCTCTTTCTGCAGTTTAAAGGCTGGATGTGAAAGTTCTGTGTAGCAATTAGACCCAGCTGGTATTACCTGCTAGCTTTTCCAATCCATGATTTATTGCATTGTTATCAGATTAAACACACCATTTGATACAAATTTGAAACGCATGAAATTGGAAAAGTGTACAGCACGGTTGCTTACACAGTGAATGGGAAGTGTGGAAAGGACGTAGGCTGTGGGCATGTACCATTACTGGATTTAACATTGTAGACATGACCACTGACTATATGTGTAACAATTTGGCCACAAATTCACAGACTGACCATACACGGTCCAGCCATGTACTCGATTTTGACCGAATCTTGTTTTAACCTGTCTCCTGTGAGTCCCCAGACTTTGTGAAAGTGCAATACCAAATTGCTGGAGAAAGAAAAAGTAGGATATTTGTACCATATTTGAAGCTGACAAGATACATTGTGAAGTATATTTTTTATGGTTAAATAGTTTACTATAATACAACTTCATTTTCATCTCCATGCATTGATTTGATAAACACAAACGTTATTTGGAGTAAATATTCTTTTTCAAATGGAAACTATACCATATTGATAGTTTACAGAAATAAATTAGTCAAATGTTTCACCCCTAACAGTCTAGTGACGGAGTTTGATTCCTGGTGCGTCATGAGTGAAGGAAAAAAGTAAAATCAATTAAAAAGCAATTTCACTTTCATAAAGCTAGTGAAATTGGAATCAAATTAATGACTTGATATTAGGGCTGTCAATTGATTCAAATATTTAATTGCGATTTATTGCATGATTGTCCATTTTTTTAATCTGTTAAAATATACCTTAGAGGGGATTTTGTCAAGTATTTAAAGTGATTTGTAGATTCTGGTGACCTACAAAGTGTACCGGGGCCTGTGACAGGATCACAGTGCAAAACATGCAAATATAGCAGGTGGACCCGAGCTTGAGATGAACGGACTGAGAGAAAGAATGAGTCACGATGTGGAGAGAGAGAGGATGAGAGGGAGTAACGCAGCGAGACCGGCCGACGTAGAAAAGAGGGATGTCACATGGAAAGAGCGAGGTGGGATGAGAGGCAGACACGCAGCAAGAAATAGAGGGAGAGGGGAGGCGGTGAGCCGGCTGTTTCCCTCATGAGTTTGCATGTCGGGCAGCAGCGCAGACGGCCCTTCCTCTTTCTCTGCTACGTCACAGCAGAGCAGAGCGGAGGGAGCAGGACTACCCTGACGCTGACAGGAGGAAAGGAGCACTCCAGCCTGCCAGAAGCCGGCTGCTGCATCTTGTCAGTGGACCTCTTGAAAATCTTATTGACAATCACGAAGCTCTTTTTGTTTTCCACTTCACCCTCGTTGTGAGCCTGCTAAAACAGAGGAGGATATAAAGGAATCCTGCTGCTTTGTAACTCTTGAGACCTTTTGGACTATTCTTCATCTTCTTACCGCTGTCAATCATTCAGCTGTCATCTATCGTTTTCTGGACACAGCTGTGCCTTTTACACTGGAGGTCAAGCGGATTTCAGACTGGATCAAATGGACAGAGGACCAGATCCAACAAACACTAAAACTCCATTAAAAAAGACTTTGAACTACATCAAATGGATTCTGGAGTAGATCAGAGAAACCGGACTCAACCACTACTACTTTGAAATCTGAACTCTCCATTGTCAGGTTCATTCCCTCTAACCTGCGTGGATGTCAAAGCCATCTTACTAACCTTTACTTAAGAAGACAGACAGACTTTGACTGCAGATGTGGAGCATCTGAGCTCGTACGATCACAATATTCGTCACGTTGTGACCGATGAGTAAGAAGTGGTGTTAATGACTGTGTTCCCTAGTGGGGGTGACAAATGGATACCTCATCACTGCTGACTCACCACTGGGCCAAAGATGGCACGCTCCATTGCCCTCACGTTGGTGATAAAGCCTTTAGCTTTGATTTTGTCTGGGAAAACAGATAATCAATCGGAACAAATGGAAGTGACAGTCTCTTAACTTGTCTCACTTGATTTTCACTTCTGAACATCTGAACATCTGAAGACACGGCAGTAGCTGATGACCTTTTTTTTAAATTTTGCTCAGAGGTAAAAGGCTGGTCGTTTTACTCGTTCATTGTCGAGAAAGATTGAAGAAAAGTCATTTCCTCGTAATCCTTCGAGACTGTATCAACCGTGCGTTCACAAATCCTGTGTCTCTGTTCTTCAAACATTTTGCCCGTGCCCTTTTTTAAACATCAAGGACAACAGCATTGATTGGTTTCCTCTTCAGCACTCGCTCTGCTCACTTCGTAGGACAGGTGAAACTCAAACCAAGTTTATTTGGACACATCAGAAGCATTCACGCTTTGATTGCAGTTACACTCATCATGGGATAACTATACGTTGAACTGAAGTGCTGAAGTAACCCCCTCGTTCAACATGGTGGTGACTCGTCTGGAGCTGGAGCTACGCTACCAGGGCAAGAAGTTACGTGGCGTGACGTGGAAGTTGACTCGATCAGAACATGGTTTCCTACCAGAGAGCTCCTGGCTCATCGCCGCCCAGGTTATAGTGCCGTACCTGGTGTCGGGGCTCGGACTGGTCTCCGCCGGTATTGTTATGGACCTTATACAAGTATGAAAATCTAAGAAAAAGCATTTGTGGAATTATTTTTGAGAGCTTGATTGATAGATGGATGAATAGAGTTGGGTACCATCTGAAATGTCTCGATGCTAGTGCTAATACAATAACCGAGTATCCAAAACAATATTTTTTTTCATACCTGATACCTACAAATACAAACTAGTTTTCTACGAAATCCATTTTTTTCATTAAACAAAAGTAAGCCGGAGTTTTCAAATGTTAAATGCAACCCCAGATTACGTTCAGTGTAGGGCTGTCAATCGATTCAAATATTTAATCGTGATTAATTACACATTTTGTATCTGTTCAAAATGTATCTTAAAGGGAGATTTGTCAAGTATTTAATACTCTTATTAACATGGGATAAAGTTTAGAAAGTTTTAGAGTGGGAAAATATGCTTAGTTTATTCAAATGTATGTATATATTTATTATTAGAAATCAGTTAACAACCCAAAACAATGACAGATATTGTCCAGAAACCCTCGTGAGTACCCATAGACTCCATTTTCATTCTCATATCTTGAGGTCAGAGGTCAAGGGACCCCTTTTGAAAATGTCCATGCCAGTTTTTCTCGCCATAATGTAGCATAAGTTTGGAGCGATATTTAGCCTCCTTCTCCGCAAGTTCTGATATGGTTGGTACCAATGGATTCTTTAGATTTTCTAGTCTCATATGATGCCAGTATCTTCACTTTAGCTTCAAAACTGAGCCCGCTGCAGCCTAAAAATCGCAAGTTGCGTTAAAGAAATTAGTGGCGCTAAAACTATTTTGCGTTACCGCGTTACTGTCGCATTAACTTTTCGATGGCCCTACTACAACTACGAACTAGTTTTCTACGAAATCCATTTTTTTCATTAAACAAAAGATGTCAGAGTTTTCAAATGTTAAATGCTGTCACAAACTTCAATCACCTCAAATCAGACAAAAACGTAGATCTTGGATGATTATGCAAAACCCCAAACTAGTTCAGGGACTTTTTTTTTTCTCCAATGCAAACGTTTTTTTAAAGCTTGCTCTCTACAATATCTGCGCGTGGCAAATACAGTATGTTAAAGTTAAGGAAAGGTTATGGTTATGGCAAATTTGCCACGGCTAAGGCATTGTTATGGCTAAGCAACTAAAACACTTGCTTAAGGTTAGGGTCGTTAATTGCTCTGCGCTCATAGAGCGGTTACAGCTGATAACACCATCCCGACCGACGGCGTCGTTGCGGAAGTGTAGCGCCCTATCCTCAGGTTCCCCCACCCCCCAAGGTAAACACTGTTGGCTTTGTCAGCACTGTTGCCATTAGCCCCTTTCACTCAGATATTCCACAATACTGTCGTAAAAAAGATGCGCCGTTACGGCAGTTTTGCGTTTTCACACTGAACGAGACAACGGCAACATAATGCTGCCCCGGTGTGTGATAGCACGCCGGCATCGTGGGAGCAACATTCCCGCCTTGAACAGGCAACGTTAGCAACGTTAGCTGCTTGCTACTGCATCAGCTGTCTCCTTGGACCGATGTTGTCGGCGCTCGGACCCTAAAAATGGTTGATTAAATTGGTGGACGGAATCATTTTGGAATAAATGCACAGGTGGAGGGAAGATGGAGGGCAGTGTTTCCTTACAAACAGACAGATAAGTGGATGGATCGATGCAGCTGGATGGAAGCAGCTTCTGCATGCACAGTAGTTTTAACAGTCCTGCTTCCCAACTGACGGGGCTGCTCGCTGTTCAGCAAGAACCTTGTGTACCGTCCACCTTTCTGAGCTCTCCAAATCAGATTTAGCTGTGGGGAGGGAGCGGAGAGCCTCGGGATAAAAGCGGACAATTAATTTAATAAATGGTAGGAGGATGAAAGAACAGAGGCCAGAGAGAGAGAGGGAGTAGAAACTTTGATATCTTAGAATCAAAGTATTCTGTATTACAGAGAAATGCAGTCAAAGAAAGCCAACATTTCTTCCATTAGTGTAAGCCTCATATTTTGCTTGAACTGTTCTGAACATAACTAAGTGTACATGATGATAAGTATTGAAGGGAGCCTCTGTAAGAATCAGAAATTGTTTGTTAACAGCGACACCTGTTGCCGTTAAAGTCAACAACAGTTACCGTCCTGTTGCTTGTGCTCGCACTATGTAACGTTAGATGCGAGCGAGCATCGGTCAAAACAGTGAGGCGACACGCAGGAGACTGAATGCGATTGACAGGCATCATGTTGATTAACGTTAGCAACATTAGCCAGTTAAATCCACAATATCACGTACATTCCCTTGATATTCTCAAAGCTGAACTAACTCTTCTGCTCCGCCACTCGCTCGTTTTCTCACACACTTGCCGCTGCTCTCTCTCTCTTGCTTCACCACTCACCTCCCACATATACACACACTCTTCGCACTGGCTCTGCTATTCTCCCACAACACTATTTTTGCCCGTTGGGAGTCTTGAGTTGTGTTATGGGGCTGGTCGTTTGTTGGCATTAGCGGACTCCATTTCTAACCAAACGTTAGCTGCGGTTGCACACTGTTAGCCCTGTAAGCAGAGCTGAAGATAGTAAAGGCACTCGAGAGCGCGCGTGATGTCACAGCTGTTGGATTTTTTTCCAGAAAAACGGGCCCGGGTTTTTCACATTAAAAGCAGTCTACAGATTGATAGAGGAAACCCAGGAAGTCGCGGAAGGTCTCATTTTTAGGTTAGGTTACAACCTGTTCACACATTGGCAATAAAAAAACAAGTAAAACACATTTATACATGTAAAAACTTAGATAGAGTCCCTTTAATATCAGTAAATATAATTACAATAACAGCAAAAATATTATAAATACATATTTTTTTTTTCTCCTGAGAAATCTAGAGTACTGTGGTTTTTAGTTATCTTGGCTTCTTGCCCATCGCACAAGCAGCAGCAGCAGCAGCAGCAGCAGCAGCAGCAGCAGCAGCAGCAGTATTCTGGCAGAAGCAGGCCATGTCCCAAGATAGCCTCCCGACATGGCAGCCAGAACCTGAGAGCAATGTGTATACATAGACACACACACACGAGCACACAAAAAGCACACCTCAACGTTCACTATTCTCTTATTCCTCCCTCTGTCCTGCATCATGGCCTTCTTTAGCCCCCTTAAACTTAATCGTTATACCCATTTAAGTTTGACTGAATCACTGATCATATTTGTGATTCTGGGACATGTTTTTCCCCCGAGAAAAGTTTTAATAACAAAACTTCTTATCTGACACTTTTTCCTTTTCTTTTCGCTTTTTCCTTCCTCTATTTCCGGCCTGCTCTGTCAGTTCCTCCTCTCATCTTTAATTCTCCTCCCCTCCCCTCCCTGCCTCTGCTCCACATCCCTCTGGTCTTGGCAGCTGTGGCTGTTCTTTTATATGTGCATCTATTTAAAGATCTAAACTGTCTTGGACCTGCCAACCGGAGTTGTAGTGAGAAAATATGAGGCAGACTCTGTGAACTGTGCATCTTCTAAACCCACTGAACCTCTGCAGTATGGCGTCAGACGATGCTCAGAGATGTGGAAACAGAAAAAGTAGGCTACTGGGTTAGCCTAGAATATGTGATGTGCTTGTTTAACCGCATCAGTAACGGACAACGTTCAGAGGGTCCATCCGTGGGGGTGGAGATTATTTATTTTTAGAGAATTTGTATTTGTTTGCAATGCTTTGTAAGTGTTTATGCAATATTTAATTTCCGATGTGTGTGTTTGTTCCAGCACTGGAAGGTGTTCAAGGTGATAACAGAGGTGTTCATCCTGGTGCCTGCGCTGGTTGGACTTAAAGGAAACCTGGAGATGACCCTGGCTGCTCGCCTCTCCACCGCTGTAAGACGCTAAGTACTTTAGGTCCTCACACAAACTCACTTTCGATTAATAACTTGACAACTTTCTTCAAGCCTTATATACAGTATGTGTTATTATTTAAAGCAGCAGTGAGTAGAAATGGAGCAAATATGATTAAAAAAAGTTGTTTTTATAAAATGGTCGCTATATCCTGATGAGAAAGTTGGTGACCCGGCCGCCATGTTGAGATCAGTTGAGGAAATACCAAGCACCGCCCACCAGCCCGAGCAAACTCTGTCATTTTACAGCTAAACAGTACACTACAAGCTGTTTCTGAAAACATTTTACTCGACGAATAGGCATTACAGTAACAGAATATTGATTCATATTTGATCAGCGCTGCCTAGTTTGACTGTTTGATCAGAGTTCGCGAGTACAGCTGCCTCTGTAGAATAAACAGCCAAAAGGAACGCTCTCTCTGAAATGACCTGTGATTGGTCATAGATTTTCTAAAGCCTGAAAACAGAGCCATGAGGAGGTGCAGAAGTTTAGTTTTCTCTCAGAACACTTGAATTACAATATGCTGAAAGGTTATTATGGAATTGTTGCCCAATGATGCCAAAAAATATACTGCCTACTGCTACTTTAAGATAACACTGTAACTACTCCCTAAGACTTAATTTTACCAGCGGACATATAATTCATCATGCTGATTCAGCAGTATAAGGTAGAAATGTATAATTTAATACCAATAGGGTTTGCTTGTTTTTCAGCTCTGACTGAGAACCACCAGATATATTGGTTATACAGTATATGTACGTTATATTGCTACAAGTAGAGTGGAGTAACCTGCTTTCAACTCTTAAATGGTTTCTTGAAGTACCATTAGCCATGATAATGCAACATGTTAAATTATTCAGAATGATATTGCGGTCTTGTTTTAGCACTTGGTTCTGTGCAGATGGAACATAATCTTGCAGTTGTTTACTGCAAAAGTCCTGTGTTTCTTGACCCAGCCATCCACCTGGACCTCCTCCCTATGTTCGCCGCTCTCTATACTTTCCGGTTCACTATTACGTGGATCACATATGAATTGATTTCGTGCTGACAATCACGAAAAAAAATGTGAAATTCATATTTTTGTAAACGAATCACTACATTAAATTTCGTGACTATTTCACGAACTTCTGTGCGACTAGGCTGGTACAAAATAATTGCATTACAATTTGTGGGCTGTTATCTGAAGCGTTACCCAACCCCCTGAAAAAGTCAACTCTTAACTCCCAACTTGGATCTACTGGCTGCTTGTCTGCCCCTTTGGATGACTTTTTGAGTCAATGAGCTATAATATTCCACACAAACACTCAATTTTGATAAAAATATATAACTTGAATGATTGAAATGGCCTTTTCCCCCCCACATTCTCATTAAAATGACCAGTGGTATCTCCTTGTTTTTAGGCCAACACAGGCCAAATGGACGACCCTGCTAAACAATGGACCATGGTGTGCAGCAACCTGGCACTGATACAGGTAACATACTTATTGTATACTCACATAGCCTACTGTACTGTTTTCAATAGTTAAGGCAAAGAGAAGAATCCAAATAACCATTGAGATACTTTGTTTAGATACGTGTGGTACTCTGTGGTCAAACGATGAACTGTTTAATCAAGCAGATAATCAGCAGATTAATCAGTAATGAAAATAAAGTGTTAGTTGCAGCCCTACTGTATGTAAATGTCACCGCACTGTACCGCCACATTATTATTATTGTTGTACTCTTGTTGAATCTTATGATAACATCCCGTTTCTTAATTTTGTGCAGGTTCAGGCGACGGTGGTGGGCTTCCTCGCAGCAGTGGCAGCCGTGTGTTTAGGGTCGTTTTCTAGAGGGGGGGTTGAACTGGACCAGGCAGCCGTTCTCTGTGCTAGCAGCATCACCACCGCCTTTGTCGCTGCTCTTTCCTTAGGTAAGTAACCTGGGATGCTTTCATCGTTCTGCATCTGAAGTTGTATTTTAGGTTATATCAGGCTCAGTTGTAGAGCTAGAGTGAGGATACTGGCATCATATTAAATTAAAAAAACCTAAGGAATCCATTGGTACCAACCCCCGTCATACTAGCTAGTCACAAAGGAGGTTAAATAATGCTACAAAATTACGTAAAAATCTTGTCGAGGAAAAACTGGTATGGCCATTTTCAAAGGGGTCCCTTAATAATAATAATGCATTTTATTTATATAGCACTTTTCTAAAAACTCAAAGACACTTTACACAGATAAAAAGGTCATAAAACAAGGATCATAAAAAAAATATAAAACACACAATATTAATCACACGGCTCCAGCTTCATATTTAACAGACAAATGTGGTATCAATCTTCTCATCTAACTCTCAGCAAGAAAGCAAATATATACTTTCCAAAATGTTGAACCAGAGTATGGCTTTTTTTTAACTCACAATGTTAAACAGCATCGCTCAGTCCAGTTCAGCATACAGACCCAACAGGTTTTTCATCTAGCAGCAGGTACACATACCAGATTATGCATTCACATTATGCAGTGATCATATGAGGGGAAAGGGTGATTCCCCTCATATGATCACTGCATAATCCCTAATGTATCCTCCTCATCATAAATGCTCTAATGTTTAGCAGCCTTGATGAGTGAGGGAACTCAGTTTCCCTTAGTTGTGTTAAAGTAATTGCTTGAGTCATGTCTCGGCGGGGAATTTTTAATATTTCTCTATGATTCAGTTTCCTTAGATTTCTTATTTTGCTCAGCTCTAAAATGCAGCTCGTTTAAATTGTTGTTTCTCTTTTCCAGCCAGCCGTCACTGTGTGAGGCTGGTCGACGCTTTGGAAACGTATCGATGTTTCAGTCGAAAGCTTTCGTCAGTGATCTTGTAACAACTAATAAAAACTCTCTCTCTCAGAGCACACTAAATGTATTTATTTATTTATACATTTTGCCTTTTTGTTCACCTCGGTTCAAAGTGATGACCACTTTGCTTTTTTCTCCATCATCCTATTTTCTGTTTCTGTTCCTGTACTAACTCTCCTCTTTCTGTCTTTCTGTCTTCACTCTCGACTCCTCCCCCCCCCCGTAGGCCTGGTGATGATCGGAGTGATCATCGGCTCCAGGAAGGTGGGGATCAACCCGGACAATGTGGCCACCCCCATCGCTGCCAGTCTGGGTGATCTGATCACCCTGTCCCTGCTGGCCGGGGTCAGCAGCACACTCTATGAATATAAAGGTGAGGAAAACACAGTAACATGGAGTCATGAGGGAGATGAGATAAACCTCAGCTCTGATTTATGGCTCAGTGCTGCTGTGGTATCTTCACTCACATCTGGATTCATACATTCTCTCCTAATAAGTGAAATATTGAATGTCTTTGTTTTGTAGTAATAAAAAAAATATTAGAATGTGACTTTATTATCGATATTAAGTAGGGCTGTCAAAGTTAAAGCGATAATAACGCGTTAAAGCAAATTCATTTTAACACCGCTAATTTCTTTATAAGTATTAATCGGAGGTTGTAGCGGGCTCAGTTTTAAATCCAGAGTGAAGAGACTGGCATCATATGAAACAAGACAGCTGAAGGAATCCATTGGTACCAACCATTGGTACTACCGTCACGAAGGAGGTTAAATATCGCTCCACATTTACACTAAATTTTGGCGAGGAAAAACTGGCATGGCCATTTTCGAAAGGGGTCCCTTGACATCTGACCTCAAGATATGTGAATGTAAATGGGTTCTATGGGTACCCACGAGTCTCCCCTTTACAGACATGCCCACTTTATGATAATCACATGCAGTTTGGGGCAAGTCATAGTCAAGTCAGCACACTGACACACTGACAGCTGTTGTTGCCTGTTGGGCTGCAGTTTGCCATGTTATGATTTGAGCATATCTTTTATGCTAAATGCAGTACCTGTGAGGGTTTTTGGATCAATATTTGTCATTGTTTTGTGTTGTTAATTGATTTCCAATAATACATATATAGATACATTTGCATAAAGCAAGCATATTTGCCCACTCCCATGTTGATAAGAGTATTAAATACTTGACAAATCTCCCTTTAAGGTACATTTTGAACAGATAAAAAATGATTTATCGCGATTAACTTTGGACAATCATGCGATTAATTGCGATTAAATATTTTAATCGATTGACAGCCCTAGTATTAAGTCAAATGAGAAGGAACATTTTGACCAATGCACAATGTCCCTTTTTTGAGTTTGTCATGCTGTTGACCAGAACACAAGATGGCAGCAAAAGTCAGGTTTATTTTCTCAGACTGCTCGTCATGGTGTGTGTGTGTGTGTGTGTGTGTGTGTGTGTGTGTGTGTGTGTGTGTGTGTGTGTGTGTGTGTGTGTGTGTGTGTGTGTGTGTGTGTGTGTGTGTGTGTGTGTGTGTGTGTGTGTGTGTGTGTGTGTGTGTGTGTGTGTGTGTGTGTGTGCGAGTGTGTGTGTACACTGAAGTATAGCAGTGTTGCTATGTAGGTATTCACATTACCTCCTTTTGTTTAATTTTTTTCAAGCTGCTTTATGTACGTGGCCTTTCCCTCATCTGTTCCAGGGTGTGTGTGTGTAAATGTGTAGGAGGCTCTAATTTGTGAAAGTGTTTCTTCATGTGGGTGATTTATAAATCTTTATCTTGTATGTACACTTTATATTCGGGCGTAGGATAGAACTTGACCTAAACCCAGATCATCACCTTTTTTTTTTTAACTCGACATAAATATTGATGACTTGACATACTACACATATACAGCATCTTGTCTCTTACTGTGTAGGTAAATGTTAACTATTGATACTGATTATTGCATAATTCATGGCTTCTCTGAATGTATAGCTATTTTTTTATTTATCTTAATTTCTTGCTGACCATCAATAGAAGTGGGATATGAGAAGGCGTCTGTTCCTATCCCACAGATATATGGTACCTGTCCCCCCTGGTGTGTCTGGTCTTCCTGGCTCTGATCCCAGTGTGGGTGGTGGTGGCCCGACAGAGCCCTCAGATCAGGGAGGTTCTCCGCTCAGGGTGGCAGCCTGTTATAGTAGCCATGTCCATTAGCAGGTATACACACACACACTTTTCATTATTTTATTAAACTGTTCATTAATACATAATTGTATTTAGCACAATTTATAACTTTTTTGTACAGTGAACTACCTTTTCTCTGAATGGTTTCTTGTTCTGACATCAGGCTGGGAAGCCCTGGCTGGCAGTGACTGCTCTGATCCCCTCTGTGTTTGTGTTTCCCAGTTTCGGAGGCCTTATACTGGACAAGACAGTGAGTGATCCCAACTTTAAGGGCATGGCTGTCTTCACGCCCGTCATCAACGGTAAGCTGATAGGTCTTCAAAGAGAAAATGATTCCACAGGGAGAAATCAAACTGAGAGATAAATTAGCATTTTAGCAGTTTATTGATTGTTGTCCAGAGTGACAATTCAGAAACATTAACGCATTATAAAGATTAAACCATTTACTGCACACATGTTTATACGGTGGTGTTTGGCAGTGCAGCTTCTACTGTTAGTGAGCACTGGTGAATCCAAACAAACACATATCATTGATGGTACATCATGAATATAGTGAGGTGCCAACACAATCCCATTGATAGTGACATAATATTGAACTAAAACCTTATTGAGGATGGAACCTGCCAAAATCAAATATAAATGAATAAATAGATAAATGACTCGATGAATAAATGTCATTAAATGCAGCAAAAATAATATTACAAAATTGATAAATAATAAAATAAAATAAAAAAAATTTAAAAAACAAATGCAAAACTAAATAAATAAATTTAAAAATGAATACAAATAATTAACAAAAATAAATAAAAGCAAATATTAAACAGAAGTGTAAATAAATTAGGGAATTAATACAAAGATAAATAAATAAAGAAGCAAATTAAATCAGAAATATCAATTTATGTCACAAAATGGGTTCTATGGGTACCTACGTTGGGCTTGAGTTTGCCATGTTATGATTTGAGCATATATTTTGTTATGCTGAATACAGTACATGTGAGGGTTTCTGGACAATATTTGTCATTGTTTTCTGTTGTTAATTGATTTCCAATAATAAATATGCATAAAACAAGCATATTTGCCCACTCCCATGTTGATAAGAGTAATAAATACTTGACAGATCTCCCTTTAAGGTACATTTTGAACAGATACATATGTGTGCTTTTCTTGATACTAAAGACACATTTCAGTTTGTACCACAAAAGTATGGATGTATGATACATTCATCCTTACCAACAAGTGAGTGAAGAGAACAGTCTTAGCTCAAAACTAATTACCATGCATGGTTACCTATGTCAAGCAATTTTCATTTCTTTCAAGCTCATTTTATTGCCATTTTGATGAAATGAACTGAAACCAGTCTGGAAGGCCAGGAGACCAGTCTAAAAGCAAATGGGATGCTTTTAGTGTACATGATTTACAGTTAATGGGCTAAAACATGCGAAACTGCCAACGTTTCCAGTAAATGATGCCTTAAAACCACTGGAGCACCAGCTTCACAAGCAGCAGCTATTTCACATGCTCCAACTGCGGTCAAAAGTGCATTCAGGCCATCATGTGGAGCGTCAAACCGCTTTGATGCATCTCTCTGATGTTCCATTTTTACAGTCTCAACAGAAGACCTTCACAACAGTTATACATAGATTCTTCACAAATGTATGAGTTGCATTAAAGCAGCAGTAGGCAGATTGAAATATGATTTAAAAAAAGTTATTTTTATGAAACGGTCACTATATCCTGACAGTAGTGCATGAGACAGGTAATCTGAAAAAAAATCATGTTCTTCTGTGTCTTGCATAAAATGTTTTCAGAAACGTATTTTAGTGTACTGTTTAGCTGTAAAATGCCGCCATGTTGAGATCAGTTGAGGAAATATCAAGCACCGCACACCAGCCGGAGCAAATTTTCTCATTTTACAGCTAAACAGTACACTACAAGATGCTTCTGAAAACATTTGAGGCGAGAAATAGGCACTACAGTAACAGGATATTAATTCATATTTGATCAGTGCTGCCTAGTTTGATCAGAGTTCGTGAGTAATTGACAGCTGCCTCCGTTGAATGAACAGCCAATAGGAGCGCTCTCTCTCTAAAATGACCTGTGATTGGTTAAAGTCTCCCGTCACCGGCTAGATTTTCTAAAGCCTGAAAACAGAGCCATGAGGAGGTGCAGAAGTCTAGTTATCTCTCAGAACACTTGAATTATAATATGCTGAAAGGTTGTTATGGATTTTTTGTCCAATGATGCCAAAAATATACTGCCTACTGAAGCTTTGACGTGCAAATACACCCTTTGCAGCTCACCAACAGAGCCAATTTGATATACTTGCCAGTTCAAGGACTTCATTGACTGCTAAGCTCTTCCCCTGAACAGTGATTGTACAGCAGATATGTCAAGCTTTTGATTTCTCCACATACCTACAGTAAGCGGTGTATGTGGGGCTTTAGGAAGAGCGATGTGTTAGCTGCAAACGTTAGCAGGCCCTGCTAACTTCTTTTTTAATTTGATTCTTTTTTAGGGGGCGACCAGCCCATATGGCCTATGCCTTAAGCCGGCCCTGAGTAATCTCAACCACTCGTAAAATGTTCTCTTACCCAAGAGGAGAGCAACAATAAGTAAACATTGGTTAATCCAAGAAACAAATGGATCTGTGGATACAAACAAAAATAATTGGAAATGTGTTCTTATATTGCTTCCTGCATGAGGCCCATTGTTTAAAAAAAAAATTTGAGTGGTGAAGCATAGCAAGCAGTTTAATTCATTGCATCAAATTCATTACCCATCACAGTGGTGCAAATGCAGCTATGATACTGTGGTGGTAACGCATGGTGCTCTGCCTGAGGTGCACCGTAGAATGTCAAATGATGCGTGTCAAAAGTCACATTAAGTGCATTAAGTAAAAGAAGACAGATCGTCTGGCCTTAGCATCAGTCTCAAGAAGACCAACATCATGGGCCAAGACATCAGCAGCATCCCTACCGTCTTCATCGGTGAGCACACCCTTGAGGTGGTGGAGGACCTCTCCCTGGATGCTGAATTGGAAAATCATCTACAGCAATGGCTCGCCTAGCCAAGAGGGTCTGGGATAATTCCATGCTGACCACCAACACCAAGATGAAGGTGTATCAAGCCTGCATGCTTTATGGCAGCGAAACATGGACCCTGTACCCCCCCGCCAAGAGCGCAGACTCGATGCCTTCCATCTGCGCTGCCTCAGACGGATTTTGGATATCAACTGGCAAGACCGCGTCCCAAACAAAAAAAAGTCCTGGCTCAGGCGGGGATAACAAGCATGTTCGCCCCGCTCACCCAAAGGCGCCTGCGCTGGCTTGGCCACGTGAGCCTGCATGCAGGACGGCCGAGTTCCCAGGGACATGCTGTACGGCGACCTCGCCGCCGGCTCCAGACCTGCAGGTAGACTTGTCCTTCGCTACAAAGACGTCTGCAAACGTGACCTGAAGGCGGCCAACATCGACCCAGCAGGACGGGAAGCTGCAGCTGCAGAACGCAACAGCTGGAGGCTCCGCAGAGGGCAACAACAACAGTACCCACAGAGCCAAGCGTAGAATATACCTGCAGCAACTGTAACCGAGTCTGTCGTTCCAGAATCAGATTGCACGGCCACAGCAGGCACTGCAACTCATAGATTAAGCCTGGGCGCAAACTCCATTGTCTTCCGAGACAGAAGGATGCCAGAGAAACAAGACCCTAAATGGATGGCTAGATGGAGCAGAGGGAAGGAGAAAGAGAAGAGAAAAAAACTTTTTTTTTCAGTGTGCATTGATTTTGTAAACTGACCCACGAGCAATCCCTAACAGTTTAATTTGACTTTTTGGATTTGCATCCAGCTCTTTTCCTCCATGAGAGAGACCCAATCGACTGCGGAGAGCAGAGAATTAAACTACTTCTGAAGCTTTATTGTTACTTCATGCACATAGAAAACCAGATTTTAAACCCCATAATGCTGTTTTAGAATGATGACAAATGCACTGAGACATAGTGGAGGAGCGGAGGCAAAAAAGAAGCAGCGTTCAGAATGAGTGGTTTGGCTGTGAGGTGATGCGTGCAGTGATCCACCGAGTATCGGAGAGAAGTCGATATAAACCACTAATGCTCTACCCCGAGTGTCCTGGCACAGCTGACAGGGCCTTTAATAACCACTGTCACTGTTTCTCATTTTGTCTCTGCTGGTCTTCCCACTGTTTCTCAATCTCCCTCTCGTTCTCTCTCTTTGCACCGCTCTCTGCTAAATTCTTCTCGTCTGGTTTGAATTTCCCCATTTTTCCCCTCACTGGCTTGCATATAAACCAGTATCATGTTTTACTTTAAAAGTTCCCTCAAGTCTTTTCCAATTTACAAAAGAACATCTGCGCCGTCTTTTGGCGGGTAAATACTTGGAAAGGTGTCTGATGTAACTGATTTAGGCACAGATACCCTCGTGAACATCAACATTTAAATGGACTTTGACAGCCGGTGGGATCTGTAAATGTTGTTTTGCATTGAGCATTAACACGGCTTTGAAGACGTGAATTAGAAGGCTCAACTCACACCGGGGGGGGGGGAACTGGTGCAGTCCTATAAATACCTAGGAGTGCACCTGGACAGCAAGCTGGACTCGAGTGTGAATACTGAGGCAATATACAAGAAGGGCCAGAGCCGACTCCACTTCCTTAGGAGGCTCAGGTCCTTTGGTGTATACAGGACAATGCTGAGTGTGTTCCATCAGTCAGTGGTGGGAAGTGCCCTCTTCTTTGCTGTTGTATGCCGGGGCAGCGGCATTAAAGCCCCAGATGCCGGCAGAATAGACAAGCTGTTAAAGAAGGCGGGGTCTGTCCTTGGAGCCAACCTGGACCGGGTGGCTGAGAAGAGAGTGCTGGCTAAGCTGCTGGCTATTATGGACAACACCACCCACCCACTTCACCACACTTTGGCCAGACAGAGGAGCACATTCAGCAAAAGACTTATCCTACCTCGGTGTACCACAGAGCGGCACAGAAGGTCCTTCCTACCCACTGCCATCAGACTGTACAACTCATCTCTAGACTAACTGAATAAAAAAAAAACGTATACACACACACACACACACACACGCACGCACGCACGCACGCACGCACGCACACACACACACACACACACACACACACACACACACACACACACACACACACACACACACACACACACTGTTACTCATCCATCCACCAGTGCAGTCAGACATGCATCAGAATTGGACATTAGTACTTGCTAACTAGCTTTTAAGAGTATTTATTGTTAATGCCTATTTTTAATCTTATTTATTCTCTTTCTATTCTTATTCTTGTTGTGTGCTTGATCTATCTTTTGCTACTCTAACTCAGAAATTTCCCCTCGGAGATTAATGCCTACCTACCTATTTGTCAAATATGTAATATTTTTATCAACATGGGAGTGGGCAAATATGCTTGCTTTATGCAAATTTATGTATATATTTATTACAGGAAATCAATTAACAACACAAAACAATGACAGATATTGTCCAGAAACCCTCACAGGTACTGCATTATCATAAAAAAATATGCTCAAATCATAACATGGCAAACTGCAGCCCAACAGGCAACAACAGCTGTCAGTGTGTCAGTGTGCTGACTTGACTATGACTTGCCCCAAACTGCATGGGATTATCATAAAGTGGGCATGTCTGTAAAGGAGAGACTCGTGGGTACCCATAGAACCCATTTTCATTCACATATCTTGAGGTCAGAGGTCAAGGGAACCCTTTGAAAATGGCCATGACAGTTTTTCCTCATCAAAATTTTGCATAAGTCTGGAGCGTTATTTAACCTCCTTCGCGACAAGCTACTATGACGTGGTTGGTACCAATGGATTCCTTAGGTTTTTTAGTTTTCATATGATACCAGTATCTTCACTCTAGCTTTAAAAGCCCGCTACAACCTTAAAATCACAAGTTGCGTTAATACGTTTGAGAAATTAGTGGCGTTAAAACAAATTTGCATTGACGTGTTATTATCGCGTTGACTTTGACATCCCTCATAAAATCTTATCTCAGATCTCTCATTGTTTAACACTGGTGAGCTTTTTTGTTGTTGCTTTGAAGCACGTCACATCTGGGACCGGTTCAGACAAGATCAGACCTCTTGACACAAAGTCAGTCAGAAACAAGTTATCTATCAGAGTTTCAGAAAAGGCACATAGTGCTTTTTTGTACAACCAGAGTCACATTTCACTGTCGGAACCATACGGCTGCATGCCGTTGATTTTCTTTTCCACACGGACACGTTGCTGCTCTCTGAAATATCGGGTGGAGCTTTTGTTTGTGACTCCACTGGCCAGATTTTCGCTGTGCTCTGGCCTGTGTAGCTTGGCTTATTAAGATGGACTCTATAAACCCCGGCTGGATCAAGCTTGTGTCATTTCTTGGCTTAATTATGCGTGCAAGGCTACGATGAAACAGAGATTAAGTGTTACGGATTCTGAAGCTGTTTACCGTCCCTTGTGGGAGAGACCTTTCTGTTTCACTTGATTATGAGGATACAAAAATCAATATCGGCTCTTTAAATGAATCTGTGTGGGAAAACAATAAGTCTTTGTCCGACATGAAATGAAAGTTCAAACCAATAGATTCAAGTGATTGCTTCTTCATTCATATATTCATTGCTCAGTCCGTCTGCCCTCTTGTCTTTCCTTCTCCTGTGTAGGAGTGGGTGGTAACTTGGTGGCCATCCAGGCCAGTAGGATCTCAACCTACCTGCACTTCTGGAGCATCCCGGGGGTGTTGCCCTACAAGATGAGGCAGCACTGGCCCAATCCCTGCATCACCTTCTTCTCCTCAGGTAACACCGCCATGCTGAATGCATACCTGGGTGTCTGAATACATAAAATCTTGTCTGAAATCTATTTAAGTCCCTACCATTCTGCCCTTTTTTTTTAGAGGGACAGGGGATGTTCATGGGTAGATACAAATTCAGCAGTAGATGCCACATAGAAGTGTTGTACATCATATGAAAGCTGGAAGAGGTGGTTATTGAAAGATGCAGCTCAGCGTTGTGTGTCAAGTTCTTCTAGTCATTAATGAGAAATAAAAAATATGAATAAATGAATTCATTAATTAAAATAAGTTGTGAAAGTGTATAAGCGCGTAGAACATAATGATGTAAGTATATGAGGTCGGATATATGATGATGATGGGTTGATACCATTTGTTACACAGATTTGGTGCTAAATTGAACCTTTTTTTAGCACTCGAGAATTGATAAAAATGATTAATAATCCCTCCAAAATACCACATTAAGACACCAAGACCTCGAGGAACATCACAGAAAAAGCCATGCTGTGATTTGGTATCAAAAACTTTTGACATTTGAAGATTTCTGCAAGAACTGCATTTTTCGGTAATTGGGTGGCGAGCACTTCTGTTTTGGAAACTGCTTAGAAAACCCCTTATTGTCAATCTAGCCATCCATCCTCCAAATGCTCTAGGTCTCTAGTTTGTGGTTGTAAAGTTTCATGAGGCTGTGATTATCCTAGAGGTCACCACAGGTCATTTTATACAGTGAGGTCACGTTTCAAAAAATGATCTCACTACAATAAAATGGCTACTATGGGGACTAACATCATCACACATGAATATAATTGGGCTCATTAGATCCACAAGAGTCTCAGCTTTACAGCGATACCCAATTTATGTAATTCCGCGACTGTTTGGGGATCCTAGTATGCAGAAATATTCAAACATCATTTTAGAATAGGAGAAAATAACACTTTTCTAAGGCACGTAAACAACTGCATGGTTTTTGCCCCAAACTGCATGTGATTATCATAAAGTGGGCATGTCTGTAAAGGGGAGTCTCGTGGGTACCCGTAGAACCCATTTTCATTCCCATATCTTGAGGTCAGAGGTCAAGGGACCCCTTTGAAAATGGCCAAGCTAGTTTTTCCTCGCCAAAATTTAGTGTAACTCCGTAGCGTTATTTAGTTTTCTAGTTTCATATGATACCAGCATCTTCACTCCAGCTTTAAAACTCAGCCCACAACAATCTCTGAAAGACAGAATAGCGGCCGGGCCGTCGGATTGTTAAGAGGTTAACCAAAGTGTTTACCCAGCGTGCCTTACAATAAGAGGCAACTGTCGAACAAATTGGAATTCCTGAGTCGCAGATGTTGAAATTTGACTTTCAAAAGCAAGCTCACAAACTTATATTCGTCAGGCGGAACAAAAACACAAATAAATGCTAATGTTGGTCCACATCTGCTGGAGGTGTAAATAGGCAACAGATTTGCTATAAACATATGTGATTCCAGCTTGTTCTGCTGCCCTCCAAGTTACCAAAAACAAAAAGAATGCAGATATACTGTTATTATCTCTGATTATATGATAGTCTGGAGAACACATATCCATTTTCAGTATCATGGTTTAATCATCCCTTGAAGATAGCATATAAATTCCTCTGTTGGGAGTCTAGTGATTAAAGAACAGTGGATTTCTGAACTAAAGGGACCCTTTTTCTGGAGTAAATGTCCTTTTTCAGGGAACTGAATGGATTTGAACCAGAGCAGAACATCCTGAGGAGCTTCTCATTTAAACACCAAAACACAGCAGACATGACTGAGTTAACAGCGAGGGAAAATCCACACACAAAAGTGATCATATTACTAAAATAAAGTACTCACTTTCTCTGTCTCTCTCAGGGGTGAATTCCAAGTCAGCACGAGTGCTTCTGATGCTGGTGATCCCCGGTCACATGGTCTTCCTCTACGCCATCTCTCTGCTGCAGGGAGACGAGGTGCCGATCTCTGTAGCCTTCACCGTCTGCTATCTGTGTGCCGCTACGCTACAGGTAAACTGATGCAGTTCCATACACACACTCTGTGAGATGTCTCCACGTCCCCTTATTTACTACAAGAAATAGAGAATCATTTTTTTATATTCCTGTCAATTATGACCGAAAGGTTTCGTATGAACTCGTTGGCCCTCAGTTGGCCCTGAAGTTTCACATGACACTCTGACACAAACTGACTGTGCAAACCAAAAGTAAGACTTCCTACAGTCTGATAAAAAATGGGCTGCTTCCACCTGTTACCTAACTGTGAAATGAGCCGCGCCAGGTGTTGGTGCTTCAGCAGCTCGGTGAGATAAAGAAGACAGAACCGAAAGTACACCGCACTCCTGCCACGGTCACCTTACTGACCTGCTCGAATCAACATAACGTCAACCTCATCTGTTCAGTGTTTGTACAAACCTGACACTCATTAAACATGCAGTGTTTGTCCGTATTGTTAGTGTTATTTGTACGAAATGAAATGCTTGGTACCAAGTCAATGATTGTCTGGCGATCTCCATGATCTCTTGCAGGTTCTAATAAATCTCAGATTTCATACAGTATATGCCAGAGTCCAGAAAAGCTGATTTCACTACTCGGAAGCTTCAATTGAGATCACTCGCTTGGCTGATTAAAAAAAACACACAAAACATGCAGTACGCAGGTACAGAGAGAAAGACACTTGAGCAGCTGAGGTGCATTAATCCAGTGGACGCACCCTCACAGCCCTATCAGATGAACTGAAGTACCCTTGATCGATCCATCATGTTCTAATTATGCTCTTTTGGAACTAACCTGATGTTATTAAACATTGTTGAATATACAGAAGTGGTTATTGTTACAATACATTTTTCATAGAATTGACGGCACTATTTATGTTAGTAAAGTGTATGTTAGTCAGAATGCTGGGGATTGTAACTTTAATCACATTTTCCCCCCATTATATACATCAGACCGGCACATACGGGTACTTCGCAAAAAGTCAAGGTCGCGCCCCCTTTTGGGGGATAGAAAACAGAAGATCCCAAAGACTTCAATGCAATTTAACGTATGTTTGGATTGTGATTTTGATCACCGCCATGTCCCATCAGTCTTCCCCCATCCAACACAGTGGCAGGATATTGCTTATCCAGACTTCTATACATATTTGATTGAATCACATTAGACTAAGTGTTGTCTGTAAATAACCAACGTGTTAATAACCAACGGTTTGATCTGTAGGTTGAGATTTAGTTGGAAACGACAGTCTGATGCTGCTATAACGTTAATGTATGACTGTATTACTGCAGCAGCCTCCCACTCAAGCTAACGTTAGCTAGCCATGCTAGTCACTGTCACCAGCATCATTCAGCCGTTTACCACACTGACAGTGAATATTCACGTATCGTATGTGCCTCAAATCTCAGTGTGAAAGCCTCAGTTAACCCGCTACACAAAAGCTTTTCAGCATTTTCTCTCCTATGACGGCAAGTTTCTTTCCCCCAAAAGGGAGCACAGCCTCGGCGATGAAGCCATGCTGGTCTGGTCTATAGCTTGGAGCCATAAAGCTCCTCTATTATATATTTTTTAGGACACGGCAGGGGAACAAATCAGAGATCAGCGTTTTTGGATTCATTGTTGGTGCAACCAACTAAACAGCAACTCTTCAGCATAGCGTTATTACTATTAGCGGTTTGTTTAAAGGTCCCGTGTTGTAAAAAGTGAGATTATCATGTCTTTTTATTATAAAGCAGCTCTAGGTGATATATAAATACTGTGAAAGTATGGAAACGCTCAATCAATCCATGGAGAAATACACACAGCCGTATTCAGAAACTGTGCCTTTGAAACAAGCTGTCGGGATTTCTGTACATTTGTGATGTCACAAATGTACAATATTTAGATAATTTCACTGTTTTTAATGTAAACATCCTAAATGTGTCCCAGTTTATTTTCTGTTGCACTGTATGTGAATGACATCAGCTGACAGGAAGTAAACATGGACCCAAGCTGTTGCCTAGCAACGCAATTCCATTACAATTCTATTACAATTCCATTGCAATCCGACTGAAATGTGCTAAAACGGAGCGTTTCAGACGAAGGGTAAATACAGGCATATTGAGGCAGACGCTATGAGGAAAATAAAGCTGTTTTTTTTTACATTATAGCACGCAAACATGTTCTAGTAGAAACGTAAAATACAAGTATGGACCTGAAAATAGGCATAATAGGGGACCTTTAAAGTAGAAGTTTGGAGACATGTTTCAACTTCTTCTGTTTACTCTGTTACCGTCTATGAGGGACACGGGATTGTTTTCCCCCAAAAGGGGGGCGTGGTCATTAGAGCCTACTCTGGATGACATACTTCCCGTCTGATGTATCCATGTTTTGTTTTAATGTATTTTCCCTCTAATCGCAGCCTTTTTCAGCTCCGTTTTCTTCTCCCTTTAGGTGGCCATCCTCCTTTACTTTGCCGACCTCATCATCCGTGTGATGTGGAGACGCAGTCTGGATCCCGACAACTTCTCCATCCCCTACCTGACCGCCCTGGGCGACCTGCTGGGCACCGGCTTCCTGGCCCTCTGCTTCCGCGGCGTCTCGATGGCTCAGAGCCTGGGTCTCTGAATGTTCCCCCCTTTAACCCCTGAACTCTCAGCCAGCCACTGTCTCGTTGCACCAATGTTGTTAAATCTACCCAGAGATGCTTTTGATTGGACAATAAAGCATTTTCTGATGGTTATCACCGGGCCAGTTCATACCGAGGAATCTGTCTTTGTCACAAATTCCAACCTTTACAGTGATGGAGAGGCGGCACAGGTAACACCCGTCCATTAATAACCCATCCATTTGGGTGAAGGAACACGTCCAGCAAATCTAATTATTTTATTTGAGGGCGAAAGACTTTAATAGTAGAAGTTTTAGTTCTCTGTCCGCAAGAATGTTTGACTTTATTGTGTAATCATTCCTCTTTATCTGTCTTTTAGTTTTCATGCATGAACTAAATGTGAGTTTTGGTGGCTCTGTGCTCGCCTCGTCTCTCAGCTCATCTCTTTGGCTTCATCAGAGGAATAAGTAGCGACTTCTAAGCAGCGAGACTGAACAATTGGCCCGTTTATGGACATCTGTTTGAATGTGGATAGATCAAACAGACTTAAAGCAGTCCATGTTTGGATGGGCTGTGTACTATGCATTAATGCTAGAGGTTGTGGGGGTTGACGTACTATATGTAGTACACTAACTGGAATTTTAATGGACGTATGGGCAAATGGGACAGATTTAGTTTTTACGCAATCAGGTCACGTAGCTGTACTGTAACATACGGGGAATGTTTCGTCATCGCGTGAACAAATCTCCGTTATCATCCATATAATGTACTTTATGTACTATCTTTTCTTAACGTTTTCTGCAAATTCATTTTTTAGGTAGCGTAACGGAGGCAAACAGACAGAATGGAGTAATCAGTATTTTCATGGCCAAAGGTACATAGCATGGCTGCTAGGTGAAAACAGTATGATAAGGAGGAAGATACTATCAGTAGGTGTGTTGGGAGTTTGTGTCAGTCATGAAGAACAGTGCAAAGCAGATCCACCTCACGGCACCTCACCGCTAGATGAAGCCAAATCCTACATACTGCACCTTTAATGTTATGACTTTTTAGACAGACTATTTTACCCCCCCCAAAAAAAAATTAATTGTAGTTTGTTATAGCAAATTAACTTTAATTTGATTATTATTTGCAGTCCATAGCTTACAGAAGCAAGTGCGGTGAAGAGTTCAACAGCATACAGATTAACCAAACCAGAGTTCAGTAACTGGAGCCTGGGCAGTAGTACATATCCAGAATGCAGCAACTATAAACCCAAAGTGCAGATTCTGTGTTGTGGCTTGCTTTTTAGGTCCGGCTTTGTCGTCAATGCAAATTTAAAAAGCTGTTTTCACTGAAATGAGACATTTCTCTGGCATACTATTTTTTTATATAATAAAACAGATTCCAGAAATTCACATACAGATTCTAACTCAATGTTGACTGAATATGAAGTTACTGCATTATACAATAATGTATGAGATTGATTTCAGATTCTACATCATACTAAAAGTTGTTCAAAGGCCCGAACAATCATGTTCCAAAGCACTGTGAAGCCCTGAAAACATATCGACACCTCTCACTATGTGCAAACAATCTCAGTATTCAAAAAAACATTTTACATTATTTTATTTATTATCAGTATTATTGTGAATTTTGTGCCGCCATTCAATGTAAAAACAACAAACATCAGTGAACTGATGCAGAAGATTTCTAGAAGTTTTTGTTTTCACCCGCCAGCCCACGTTTATGTGTTGACATGGATTGTGTAGCTGCAGAGGATTTTGGGTATTCCCTCACAACTTGATACTAACGGTCCCTTTAATGGAAGGTCCACAAAGCCTTACTGTTCATTATGACGTTGACAGAACCATAAAACCTCATCATTACAGCGGTGAATGCATAATACATGCACACGTGACTCTCAGGTGTGTTCAGACAGACGGCAAAGCCAATTTTTTGCACCATTCACCCGAATGTGACTCACCTTTAACTCCAGTTCTTTGTTATTTTCCCTCCACAGTCTCACTGTTTTTCCTTCTTGTTTCCATGTTGATAAAGCAAATTCATAAAGTCCTGCGATGCGCTCATATTTCAGCCCTGTCTTCTAAAAGTTACGTTCCCATACAACAACTTTAAAAACAGATCACAGCTCACAGCTGGCGGTACCGTGAGGTGGTCGGCTTATTATTAACACGGTGTGTTTCCGTGTTAACGTATCGACGGATGCCTCCCTCATTCAGTAGCCTTGTTATGTCTGTATAACGTTACACTACGTTGTCTGTCATCCCGTCATCTACCACTTTTTTCTTTCTCACCGTGGACGGCCAGCAGCCCCCGCACACACGTATCTCTCTGCTCGAAGAAGGAAAGAGGTGGGATCATGCATCATCAACGCGTCATCAGTTACACTGTGCATGTGTTATATCCTGTGATCTTAATGCTCAGGCTGATCGGAATTCTTAAAAAAATTCATGATCCGGATCGCCACCAAAATCGAATGGATTGTTCATTGTTCCACACCCCAGCCCTCCAAAAAATGTCATTCAAATTCACGGTGAACTTTTGGAGTAATCCTGCTAACAGACAAACAAACAAACAAACCAACAAATAAACCAACGCCAGTGAAAACATGACTTCGGCCTTGGCGGAGGTCATGATAGTCCGCGGAAGTCCACGTATAGAGGAGACCGCTGTTCGTGTCCCGTGTGAAACTAAAAGTCAAATTAATAATTAATTTACATCTGTAGCTTAATAACATAACAAACATAGTAATTTTAAGCCAAACCGTGATGCTTTTTTTAATAATCCTAACCAAGTAGTTGTTGCATTTTTGTTTTGTTTTGTTTCAGTTTACAATTTTGACCCCGTGTTTAAAACTGCAACCGTAATGTAGTTTAGTTGTATGGGAATGCCATTTTTGTAAGAGACAGGGTTAGACATTTTCAATTCCACATCTAAAATTGTATTCACATTCTGTCTGAACACACAGTTACACTTAATTTAAAGTCAGATTTAAGCATCTTCAATTCATCCAGTTACGCATTATTTCAGTTGACGTGAACACACATAGATTACAATTAGTACGGATAAAAAAAACTTGAAAAAAAACGCAGTATTTAGAGATTATAGTCTGAAGTACTCTGGCTATCTCTCTTGCTATCATATCTTAATGTGTATATGAGCTTAATCTCAAATGAGATTTCTCAAAATAACAGAAATACAAACGTGTGTAAATGCACTCATGAAGTCACATGTGATAAATTTATCTCTTAATAGCTCATTTTAGAGACAAACCTCATAAACACTGAAATCTGAGGCATTGTCTTGTCAACAATTCATATTCTATGTGAGGTATTTCAGTGTTAATAGTGCTTTGGTAAAAGCTTTTATTGTGACACTGTTACACAGTACTTTCTACACTTGGAAATGATGAAATATAGATATGTACTATTTGAATCACTCAAGCTTACTGAAATATGTGTTAACTGTGATACTGTGAGAATTAGACCACAGCTAAAGTTGTGTTGTACCAGCACATAAGTGTGTCTTAATCAGTAGGGCTGGAAGATATATCAGTTCATCTTTATGATTATAACTGTTCCCTGTTATTGTTATTCATTGTTATTTTACTGTTATTATAATTAATTGCAGTCTGACAAGTGAAAGATTGTAGCATTATTGGTTGGTTTAATGTATGGCTAGATGTCATTAGTTGCTGTGGCTTTTCTTAAAGTAAATATATTGAAGTTGGAAAGTTTATATGAATTTTTGATGACTAAATTTAGGTTGGCAATAATAACTGTATTTTTTTTTTTTTATTCTAAATAAAAAAAAGAATAACATAAATAATAATAATAATAATAATAAAAAAAGTAATTTAAAGGAATAGTTCACTGTTTTTGGAAATATGTTGATTCACTTTATTTCCAAGACTTAATTGAGAATCCTCTCATCTAACTCTTGGCAAGACAGTGAATAAACATATATACCAAAATGTGGTTTATCATCCAGCCCTGTTAATAAGTATGTAAAAGAGTGATGGCAAAATACCTGATTGTAAACTTGCACTTTTCTTTTAATAGTAGTCTAAGGTTGCCTTGAAAACAAAGTTAATGTCAACTGTGTCTTGTGTAAAATATCCTCATCTACAACCATATCGGTGTCCAAAAATAGTAGCTTTATTTAAATGTTGCAACAGTCTTTTCTCTTTTGCTGTCTGTTGGCAAAACTTTGTACCGTACTTCAATGTTGACACTGCCACATTATGACTTTAGGGGCTTTTAAAATGCCTTTATTTTGTAATCCTGCTGTGTTCACTTTCACCTGAGCTTCCACACCTGTTATGTCTTATGTGTGTGCGCAACGATGAAGTGTGGAATCAAAAATGTTACAAATGTTTGGTGAGTGTTTATGTGATTTTGTGGCTATGAACAGTTATATTTTAATAAAAACCAACAGTGTAATGAAAGACGAGTTACTTTGGCATCCTCGCCTAAATCAACCAAAGAATCAGATGATTTCTTACTTCTGTGCCATCAGATGGAAGTATCAATAATGACACCAGCCAGGTGTCCATCTAAATTAACACACATTTTAACCACAGATCTGGGAAATGCGTAAAGATCATCACCTCACACACCTCGGGTATCTCCATTTTTTTGAAAAAAAAGTCACAGTAAATTAGGTCGAAAGAAATGTCATAGTATAGTATGTCGAAAAAAGTCCTAGTATACAGTAGCATGTCAAAAAAGATGTTGTAGTATAGTATGTCGAAAAAGTCATAGTATAGTACATTGAAAAAAAAGTCATAGTATAGTATGTCGAAAAAGTCATAAAAAAGTCATAGTATAGTACATTGAAAAAAAAGTCATAGTATAGTATGTCAAAAAAAGTCATAGTTTAGTATGGCGAGAAAAAAGGCATTGTATAGTATGTCGAAAAAAAGTTATCAAAAAGTTATATCAAAAAGTCATATTATAGTATGTTGGAACAAAAAGTTTTAGTATAGTTTGTCAAAAAAAAGCCTTAGTATAGTATTTCGAACAAAAAGTCATGGTATAGTATGTTGAAAAAAATGTCATAATATAGTATGTCGAAAAAGTCATGAAAAAGTCATAGTATGGTATGTCAAAAAGTCAATATATATAGTACGTCGAAAAAAAGCCTTAGTATAGTATGTCGAACAAAAAGTCATAGTATAGTATGTTGAAAAAGCTCATAAAAACGTCATTGTATATTATGTCGAAAAAAGTCATAAAGTCGTAGTATAGTATGTATGTTGAAAAAAATATCTATATATATTGTATAGTAAGTCGGAAAGGAGTCATAAAAAGTATAGTATGTTGAAAAAAGTCATAGAAAGGATGTTGGAAAAAGTTATAAAAAAAGTTGTAGTACAGTATGTCGAAAAAAATAATTTAAAAGATATAGCATAGTACGTCGAAAAAAGTGATAGTATGTCAAGAAAAATCATAGTATAAACATCATAGTATAGTAAGTCAAAACAAGTCATACATATATATGACATAAAAAAATCCATAAAAAAGTCATACTCAATGACAGACAGACTTTTGGGCCCTCTGCGGTCCTGCCAAAAACTGCCTTTGGGAAAATATCCGAGTGTGATTTTAACTTTGTGATGACAAACAAAAATAAAAAATTACCACACACAGTGCTGCTGTTAAGGGATTGTATTTGTAGAAACTTCAAGGCAATCAACCAGTGAATCATCACACCCGCAAGTGTGCTTCAGTTATCACAATCAAAGTTTTGTGACACTAGTAAACTGGTGCATGAGAGACTCTTTCAGATTGTGCTTTGTTCACTATATCACAATGACTCACCAAGTCACAGGTCTGTCTAAAGGAGCATTTCTACAAGAATGGCTGGAGATTTCTGACTAGCTGTGCTTATTCACAGCAGCGTCTTGGCATTTGATTGAGATGGATATACACTATGTTTTATCCCTTCAAAAGAACGAGCTACTTAGGAAAAAAAAAATTAAAAATTAAAAAAGGTGAAACATATTTTGTGCAGCATGTCATTAAGCCAGTAGGAAGAAACATGAAGGGTGTGATTGAGTGTTGTCGAGTCACATGAAAATGATGGCTTAAATCACAGGACTGCTTCAAAGGGGAGCATTAAAATGAAAACCCTGTAATCCATGGCTGCATTCATAGCAAACAGAACAAAATAAATGTGGCATAAGTATGAAGGCACAAATGTAAGGCTTCAATAACAGAGGAAGTCACTTATGAAGACAGCTTTTAGCACATTACAGATACTCACACACAGATATTGCACTTTTCAAAGCATTAGTACAGGCACAAAAAAAGCAATGCCTCCAGAGTAGGCCTGCCTGGGCCTGTCTGACAATATTCTTCAGCAAGATGAAATATTTTACAAAACAAATATGGAAGACAAAGAGATGAAAATAAACAGTTTCCTGCTAGTTCAATGCCAACTTGTCTTGACATGCACTAGCTCAATTGTGTACACTTTTTGAGCAAAACTAGAACTAATATCCTGACTGGGGGTCATATCTTTTTTAATAGAAACTAGTGCAGTGCTCGCTTCCACTGCTCTTCCTTGGGTCCTGAGCAATACATCTGCCATGACATAGTTGCATCACACACGTAGCTACTCAGAAACACTGGTGAAATACAGTCTGATTCACAGGAAAAAACACACACAAGTCCGGCTACTCGCGGTCAGAAACTTCAGTGAAATACACTTGAAAGGGGCAGACCGGGGTTTTCACCTGAAGTGTTGTTAGGACCGGTGGCGGACTCAGAGGATTCAGAAGAGAGGCTTGTCATAATAACAATAGCGCTGGTCCATCTTAAAGTGGCAGTAGGCAGTTTCATTTTTGACGTCATTGGACAAAAATCCCATAATAACCTTTCAGCATATTGTAATTTAAGTGTTCTGAGAGAAAATTAGACTTCTGCACCTCCTCATGGCTCTGTTTTCAGGCTTTAGAAAATCTAGCCCGTGACGGGAGACTTTGACCAATCACAGGTCATTTCAGAGAGAGCGTTCCTATTGGCTGTGCTCCGGTCATGTGAGCGGTGCTTGGTATTCTCTGATGAGATGTCAACATGGCTGCCGGGTCACAAACTTTCTCATTTTACATCTGCTGCGAGAGATGTTACTAGTTACAATTCAAATGTATTTAGCTAGAGTAAATGGAAGTACATTGTGCTGCTGATAAAGCCTCTTTCACTCGGCACTTGAAATAATAATTGGAATGCAGGACTTTTACATTGCCGTATTGCAGTATTAATGGAATAACTATTAATTGTTAATAGCTTTAATATTATATAAGCTAAAAGCATATCTATGATTCAGTCAGTCTCGGCTGGAATTGCCTCCACTCGTGGATCTCAACATGGCAACAGCTGCCAGCCGCTGGCTCAGCCAACGGTGCTAACATCACCAACAGAGCTAAAAGTGTTAACCAGAGAATGGCCATTACGTTTCCGCGACGACGCCGTGGTTCGGGACTGCGGTATCAGCGGTATCTGCAGTATAAGCGTTGTTTCCTTGTTTATTTAAAGTTTATTAATACTGAACGTGTTGCGTGTCCAAATTCCCCGGCAATTAGCCCGCCATGTGTGAACTAAATTAGATAAACGGTTCTCGAGATACGCAAAGGACATACCCACAGACACAGATATTCCTTGCTATACAGTTAGATGTTCTTCTCTTATATAATTTATATAGACGGTTATGGGTACAGATTCTATATTTTGAGTGTAATTCATTTGCCAAAAAGAGACAAAACGCACAATAAACAAAGTTTAAAAATGAATTTGACTGATAGCATTATAATTTGTTTTTCCTAATTTCCTATAGATATTAATTCTTTTGGCCATGATTATCGTGTAGTGAAAATCTGATATTGTGACAGTCCTAGTATTAATCATAGGGAAAATGGAAGCTAAATTCTGAGACTATTATTTTAGTAAGAGTTCAGTCAGTTGAGTTCAAAAGCAGTAGTTGTAGACTGTTCTTTTAAACCCAAGTTAATATTCATTCATCATTCATTTACTGTATTATTGCAAACTTTATTCTTCCTATAAGTTGAATTGTACGCTCACCTAACCGAAACCTAATGGATGATTTTACCCCTACTTTCAATATATAATGGACTCGATTTAGCACTACTATAATGTTGTTGGACTCACAATGGGCAGTTTAAATGGGGCGGCTGCGGCTCAGAGAGTAGAGCGGGTCGTCCACCTATTGGAAGGTCGGCAGTTCGATCCCTGGCTCCTCCGGTCACGTGTCGAAGTGTCCTTGGGCAACACACTTAACCCCAAATTACTTCCGAAGGCTGAGTCGTCAGTGTGTGAATGAGTATTTAGATTAGATCCTGATGGGCAGGGTGGTACCTTGCATGGCAGCCTCTGACATCAGTGAATGAATAAATGGGTGAAACAATGGGTGAATGCTGACATGTAGTGTAAAGCGCGTTGAGTAGTCGGAAGACTAGAAAGGCGCTATATACGGTCCCCTTGTCTGGAAGTCAGTGGGTTTTTAATTAGATGCCTGAAATAAGATCTGTGGTTAAAACAAGCTGAAGAGATTTTAACATTTTGTTCTACGACGTAAAATACATCAATAAATACCCCACTCATGAATTTTGAAGCCTTTATGTGTCTTAAAATTGCCGGTTGTTAACATCCTCATTGTTTGTACTCACACTCATGGGACCGTGGTATAGTTTGTTTAGAGCCTAATGTCAGCTTTTTACTTCTGCCCATTGCATTCACACTTCAGAATTCATAGAAGTGGTGTTCAGCTGTGAAGATTATCTTGCTGAACAAAATGTGTAAGTATCATAAACGTGTGTTTGCCACAGAGTTTATTTTCTTCAATAATCCCAAAACCCAATGGAAAAATCCCATTGGCTTTTTGACGAGGGAACCCAGGGCAATGCTAACTTCTTGGTTGGCCTACAAAAAAATACATCATCCCGGCACCGCTCTATTTAACTCAACTGCAAAGAGTTTGGACAAAGATCCAGGTGTGTTTATGCTCGTAGCGGATAATGTAGCCTCGAGCCATTAGCTTTAACCAGAGATGAGCTGGGGGGGCTACAGAGATCTGGTAAGCTCACATCTTTCTAACTTGTAGTCTTCAGACACAACCTACACTGACTCAAGTACAGTTTATCAGACTTTGTGCAGCTACCCTGTGGAGCAACAAAAGGCTTAATAAAGCTTTTTTTTCCCCCCGATATATGCAGTAGTAATACTTCCAAGACCTGTAAACAGACTTTGATGTGTAAAATGGGTGGAATTCCCTTTTAAAGACTCTATGAAGACATTTGTTAAAACTGATATTTTCGCAGTACAGGCCATTAATAAACATTTTTCCAACATCAACCTCTGTGTTAATGTACATTCCGTCACATTTGCTGAACAAGGCTCTGCAGTGGAGATGCCTGTAGGTGGATTAACCCCTTCATGTGCCTGCATTCACGTTAACAAGGGGAGCTCTGACCAGAGGTAGCGCTGGGCTGGACCCAACCCCGACCACAGCTATGTGGTTGTTTGTTCAGCCTACCTGCCCAGAGCTAAATACAGACAGTGATAGAGGAGGGATGGCAACAAACTTTTACTGGAATTAAGGAGCGAGATGCAAGTTTTTCTGGAAATGACTCTCAGAAATGCATTTAAGATAGTGCTGTGACAAGTTCTGTAAGACAAGACCAGGCAATGGTTTTTGAGCTCGGGTTTGATCAGAGAAGTGGAAAGAAAAAAAGAATTGAATTTGAATTGTTTAGAATATTTCTATTTGGCATGAGTTTATGTGCAAAAGTCAAGACAAATAACTTTCCATGCAAAGAAAAAAAAGGAAATCACTCTGAAAAAGAGAAACCCCTCCCTTTCATATAAAATTAATTTTCACAAAATCATGAGCCCAAATCCTTACGAACACGCACGTTTCCATACAATAAATACTTTATGCACTGACATACATAAATAAATGCCGCCCAGAGATATTCTACTGTAGGTGCTTTGAATGAATCTGCTGTGTTCAGTTTCACAGTCAGCACATTCACCCATACCCATACTCACCCATGCACGAGGAGAACCTGCTCCTCGGAAGTGTGACTTCAATTTATGGCTCATCAGTTCTCAGAAGAACAAGCCGTGGGAGAACTTTTACTGTAGCGGGCACCGCAGTGATGCTGTTAAGGCATGTTACGGCATGTTACTCAATGCCTACATGTATCATTCAACAAACTAAAAGTCAAAGAAAGGTTTGTTGAATTTGACAAAGTAATTTCCAGTTGAGACATGGCAATCAAGTGAATAAAAAATAAACACAGTGGAAACCGCTTACAGAGATCACGTCTGTGCTCATACACTGCAGCTGGCGCACCCATGCGAGGCACAAATCTTGTCGGTTAACGGTGAATAATCGGTTAATGAGGGTCGGTTATCGGTTAAGAAAATGTTTAAAAATTAGCATCCCTAATCACAATGTAATTGACACTTATACAGTATATTCATTATATGAATACAAGGTAACAAAACGGACCGCTTCACTATTTACTGGCTCCCTTCTTCTGCCTTTTCCCTCATCGAGGGAGAGGCATTGCAGTTTTATGGCCACGTAGCGGCATGAAGGGAGACGGGGCACCGGTCTGCATGTGAGCCGGTTGAGGATCTGAAAAAGTTTCAATTTGCGGGGCGTTACGTGACGAGGCATTAGCAATCCACTTGATGAGGGCGGCTGCAACCACAGGTGCTTACCCCCGTGTGCATTCCTTTTTCATTCAGAGAAAATTACTTTCCTTTTCCCGTCACAATATCAATGTGCACGTAGTATCAGCCTCAGGTATCCAGCCGGAAAGCAGACGGTCCGCGAGGCAAAGTGTCAAGGGAGTAAAGTTAAAAAATAAATCAAAAACTCAATCAACGTTAGTCTAACGTTTTAAACTGTTTTTCCATATCTTATCATGTATGGAAGTGAACACTGTAAGCGGACTACTTGATTACTTTCAGTGAATTATTTAAACAGCATTTGTATAGGAATGATTCTGTCCCAAGCTTTTTGATCCATATAAGCGGTTGATCACTGTCACCATGATCACTATAAACAGTTTCCACTGTAATGAATTCTAACCTAAAGGACCTGTTTGTGAACACAGTTAATGTGTCACCTGCATTTTCAAACACATTTTGGGAACAACCTGTCTGCATTCTGTTCTGCCAAACGTCAAAACAATATGCCGCTTCATTTTCACGCTAGAAAGCATACCGACAAATATGACCAGACGGATGATCGGTAGAATATAGCTGTCAGTCTGTCTCTTCTTCTCAGGAAGAATTTGGTTCTGTTCACTGAAACCGAAAGTCAAGTCTTTCTCCACAGCTGTTTTGGTTGGAGGGTCATATTGACAAGTCAATGCTTGTGATGTACCACTCTTCGCAGGGATGAAAATTTTCCGTGGCAACCAGAAAGTGCAAAATGATCATCACTAACCAAAAGTCCACGGCACTGATGTCAGTCCTCTATTCTCTGCCCCTCATCTAGTCCTGAGGTACTCTGGTGTGGAGTAGTTGAAGAGCAGGAAGTCCATTCGATACAGGTTGAACAGTTTCTTCTGGTAGAAAGGACTGATATGCTTAAAGAAGCGTGCGGCCATGTTGCCGTCCGTCCTTGTGCTTTTACCAGACGTTGGAAATTGAAGCATCGCCTCCACTCCAGCCAACCTGAGCACAGCCTGAGCATCGGGTTCCAGAGTCTCGTACTTCCCCACTACGTCATAGTGGATCAGGCAAGGGTGGCAGAGGGAGTGTACCCGCTCCCAGTGCTCGTTAAAAGGTTCCTCCCGTTGGGTCCGAGGGTCCACGAGGTACTGGACAAACTCGGGGAAAGATACGTCATTCCCTTTCTCCAGCGCTTCGTGCTCCGGGTCGGGCCGGTACCGGCGGATGATCTTGGTTCCGTAGCGCTTGTGGAAAGCGGTGTTGTAGCTACGGGTGAACTTGTTACGGTAGGCGGACACAAGGCGCTCAAAGGGCTCCCGCACGAAGATGAACTTGAGGTAGCTGCGAAGGCGTTGGTTGATCTCAGGTACCGAGAACTCAGAGAGCGTGCGGAGGTTACCCGCCACATGGGCCTCATTTGCAGGGATGGCGAGGGGGTCGGTGTAGCGGCCGTCGCTGGTGAGGACCATAAGGACACGCTTCCAATTGGTGCAGGCTACCTGGAAGTGATAAAAGAGAGCAAGATTCTCTTTCAAGCCATAATACTAGGGCTGTCAATCAATTCAAATATTGAATCGCAAATTAATCGCACATTTTTTATCTGTTAAAAAAGTACCTTAAAAGGGAGATTTGTCAAGTATTTAATATTCTTATCAATATGGGAGTGGGCAAATGCTTGCTTCATGCAAATGTATGTATATATTTATTATTGGAAATCAAATAACAACACAAAACAATGGCAAATATTGTCCAGAAACCCTCACAGGTACTGCATTTAGCATAAGAAATATGCTCAAATCATAACATGTGTTTTTACACATTGCAAGAAACTTGCATCTCAACAGTTGTCTATAAATACATCAACTGAATAAGATTTTAATAACTACTTATAGCAGAAGAATGTTTTGAAGTCTAGGGGTAACAGAAGTTTTCAAAGTCTGAGACTGTCTGACAAAATAGAAGCCAACTGCTCCCCCACTCCCCTCCTTGTCAACGGGTAGTATAATGTTGCCAGGGATCCAGTGACTTGCGCTGTGGGCTATAACTTGAGCCCTGTTTGTGTTTAGCTTATATTTGTTTTACATTTTGACAAGTTGGCGCCATTAAAAGTATGCCAAATTAGCAGTTCTTGTTTGCATTTGTCCCATGACAACAATTACTGGATTACTTTGACATTGAATAAAACTTCAAACGTGATGATTCTCAGGTAAATTCAGGAATTATAAGGAGCTTATTTTTTCTATGATTTCTAGTCCCAGAAAGTGTAAAGTCTAAAAATATGTGCATCATGTCTGTGTGTTCAGATTTGACGACTCAGAGGGAGTGCTTTTTTTGACGCAAATTGCAAGCCAAATAAGCTGGCCAAACTCGTAAAACTCGGCCTTCACGTCCCTTCTTAAACTCTCACCCTGGAGGAGGCGCACTTCACAGTTTGAAAACCTCTGGTCTAGAATTTCAACTGCACTACTTAATGTCATTTTAACCAACCTTGGGTACGTAGCAGTAAATAAGGCTGTGTTTGTCATCCACAATGAGGTGTTTGAGATCCTCAGACGAAAGCACTTGGCGCTTCCTTGTGTGGCTCAGACAGGCCTGCTCCAACAGCTCCCTGCGACCTTGGAGGGACCTCTGAGCTGCCAACAGCTCCAGCTGCTTGTAGGGATGTGATCAGGGCAATGCAGGACCAATGAAAGAGGACCCAAATGGACGATTGAGAGAGGAAGAAGCAGAAACAGAAAAAAACTTTTAAGAATTGTTGCAAGTAAATCGTGTGTCCAGAGCAACTCATACAACCAGTGTAATTTTACAAGAGTGAAACAACAGTTTGGTTATCACAAGACAGATTCAGGGGAGTTTTAATATTTTGAGACAAGTAGATTTCTCCTTTATCTAAAAATACTTTACAAAAAAACAGCAGTTATTACATTATCATTCATTTTGAGCCGTGTTTCTGACCACTTGGCGTATGTTACGGCCTTTACACACCGGCAGCGCTTTTTTCGTGAGATTAATTCGGGCATCAATATATTATTTCAAACTGTTATTTTTGTCACGAGTAGTTCACATAGAACACGAATAGTACGCTGCTGAGCGCAGTGCGGCGTTGCTCATGGCCAGTTGGGAAATGGTGTCATGGACATAATGCGCAAAAATAGTAATAGTATGCAGTTTGCGAACAAAAGCAAAATCTACAGTATGCCAAAAGTATCCGGATGTCGTACTGATTCGGAAAAAATCTCCAGTTTGCATCAGACCAGTCCACCTCGCCTACTGTATCCCACAATGCAAAGCGCTGGACCGCTACAGGCTACGTTACAACAACAGCAGCCAAAATAGGCTAGTTTTTTACATTTTTCGTAGCTATTTCATCACTAAATTCACTTGGGAAAAATTTTGAGGCGAGAAATCAACTGTGTAGATTTAGAATATTGACAGTTTTACGATATTAGATGGTGAATCGAACATTTGCTCCACCGTTGTCGAAGTTTAGAAGCTCCACAAACCGTCACAGCTAGCTAGTGGTCGCTACCTCGCCAGCCAGGCAGTCACTCTCACAGACCGCTATGAGCTGGCTGGAGCTCTCTCTGGAGACCGGTCTCGTAGACGAGGGGCTTTTATTTCCTTGTTGATGGATAGTTTGTTTAAATATCACAACACACATGTCCATTATAAATTAACAGGAACATGTGTTTATCTGCATTTTTGGAGTTGAAAAGCTCCACAAGCGCCCACGGGGGTAGCTCGCTGGAGAGCCGGCCAGTGACGCTCACAGATCGGCTACAGAGCAGCAGACTGGAGAGGGAAGAGGCGAGGGAAAGAGCAGCCTCTGAGTGGGCAGAGAGATACCTGCTGAGACAACATGACCCTTTTTAACATGACTCTAATATCTGTAGGGAGATCAGTCCACTGTTTTGTTTCTGTAACTGAAAAAGCAGTTTGAGTAAAGTAAATGTTGTCGAGCAATGTTTTATATTTCCCGTCTCCCCTCGTTGATAAGCCTGTTTGTCTCACTCACTATGAGCTGTTAGAATAAATAGTGTAAACCTGCAGTATCTAATAAAGTAAACAAACAAAACATAAACAGTGTAATAATGTAATAGTGGTAAAAGAAAATTGTCCAGTGCTTTAAGAGCTGGTTTAAAGGCTAAAGCCTCATCTGGCATACTGCAAATACATCACTTTTAACCGTTTCATACTACATACTACTGAGGAACGCAGTATGCAGTATACAGTACATACTGCGTTCGTCATTAGTATGTAGTAGGTAGTTTTGAATACAGCCTGTGTGTTTTTTTAAAACGAATATTCGATCGACACATTTTGACAGACCTAGTGTAGTATATGTGTGTGTTCTTACCTGGTCTCCATTGTAGAGGGTCTGCAGTGGACTTCTCCTGCTTTTTCCTGGTCTGCTGTCCGTCTTCACACCAGGTTCTGCAGTTAGAAAACAAAAATCCATGTGATGACGGCTGCTCGCCACATTTATCGATTGCCTATGTAGCAAAAAAATCACCATTTAATAGTTGAGTTCTGCTTCTATTATCTTTCCATCGCTCCCATTCATTTCTCACTTTTTCACAGGATTTATGTGCAAATGTGAAACGTATGGTTCTGTTGTACGTCAAACAAAAGAACAAGTCTGCTGAATTTTCACTGCAGGGGTGCTCTGTGTTATAAACGTGCATGCAGTGTAATGAGAAACACTTTTTTTTTTTTACAACGTGTCATGCATTAGCACGGAGGTTTAAATTACACTTTAAAGATGTCCACTGAGTTATGGGGAAGGTCAGTCAGAGCCAACTTTCCAGGCCTCCTCTGCTTCTGCTTTTGTCATGACGTGTTCCTCCCTCCTCTCGTTTATAGATCCATAGGAACAGTGTGTTCCTTCCAAGCTCTCTCTCTGTGTAACTCTTACATAAGTTACATCTCTCTCCCTTGTAGGTCTCTCTTTGCCCCAGCTGTAACTTCTTTAACTCAAGCTATACTTTTTTAATTTGACTGTTAACCAGGAGTAAACTTAGCTGGAGAAGACAGTGACAGACAAAACAAATTTGGAGAACAGCCACTACAGAAGTCTTTACATTACACAACCTAACAATGATAAATATGCATCAGTTATTAACGCCTGGTTGCATAACAGGCATTTGTAATGATGGAGCTGCTGGAGGCTCTGCTAAGTTGAGGAAGTTGGCATATCTGCTTGGAGACCTTGTTATCGTCTCTCCTCCCTCCTCCAGCCTCTATAAACACATCTGTCTTCCCCCTTCCATCCCCCACTCCCATCCCCCCTCCTCTCTTGCTCCCACCCAGTCCTGATGGCAGTCCCTGCTTGGGTCTGCAGCTGTAATGGTACTGACAGAGAATTTGTTTTGCACATGTGGCTCAACAATGTGCATAGGGTTGCTTCACATCTTTCACAAAGCTGGAATGAGATGGAGGAGGAGAATGTGCTTCATGTATGTTAGCATGAGGGAATCTACTTGAAAGAAGGCCAGTGGATTGATTGGTAAAATGCCACACCATCAGATGGAAAGTTGAAGGGCTATGCTGTGTATGGAATCCAGAAAGAGACAGAGCCTTATTCTCTCCCACTGCTTCTCTTCTTTCTGCCGAGTTCACATTAAGCAAGTAAAACTGAATTTTCACCGTTTTGAAATGGCACCCGAATGTACCAAGTCTCTGTGTCAGCTAAGGTCTCCTGTATCATAAAAAACCACATAAACCACTATTGTTTACAAATGCAAGTTCAAGATAAAAATCAAACTCTAAATCATATCTGCTTCCTGCCATTTTGAGGAAGCAGAAAACAAACAAAAAGGAGAACAGCAGCTGAACTGGTGATTGGTGCAAATATAGTTTAGTATAAGAGGATGTGAGATAGATAAGACACAGACTGCCTCGATGCAGCCCCTCCCTGTCCCTCCTCTACTGTCTGAGCTCACATGAATCACCAAAATCCTCGACTTCCTCTGGGCAAATCTGTGCCACATCATCTGATCACACAGAGATAGACATCTAAGTCTTGCTGGACCATGTTGAAAGCTTTACTGGATGTTAGGAGTAGAAGGGTACGCGTGTTCATCCCTAACCGTTCTGTGAAGGATGTTCGGTTCAGAATGCGACAACGTTTCGGTATGCCCTGTAACCCAAACTGTCAAAAAAGTGTATTAATGTGAATCTACAACTGCCACATGCTGAACAGAAATTCTAGAGCACGAGTTACCCTGAAAGTACTTTCAGTAATTTCAGAGAAAGAGAGCATTCCTATTGGCTGTTCATTCAACGGAGGCAGCTGTCAATCACATGCAAACTCCGATCAAACGGTCAAACCAGGCATCACTCATCTTCAACCGCTTATCCGGGGTCGGGTCGCAGGGGCAACAGCTCCAGCAGGAGACCCCAAACTTCCCTTTCCCGGGCCACATTGACCAGCTCTGATTGGGGGATCCCGAGGCGTTCCCAGGCCAGTGTGGAGATATAATCTCTCCACCTAGTCCTGGGTCTTCCCCGTGGTCTCCTTCCAGTTGGTCGTGCCTGGAACACCTCCCAAGGGAGGCGCCCAGGGGGAATCCTTACCAGATGCCCTAACCACCTCAGCTGGCTCCTTTCAACGCAAAGGAGTAACGGCTCTACTCCGAGTCCCTCACGGATGACTGAGCTTCTCACCGTATCTCTAAGGGAGACACCAGCCACCCTCCTGAGAAAACCCATTTCGGCCGCTTGTACCCACGATCTAGTTCTTGGGGTCATGACTCAGCCCTCATGACCATAGGTGAGAGTTGGAACGAAGATTGACCGGTAGATCGAGACCTTTGCCTTCCGGCTCAGCTCTCTTCTCGTCACAACGGTGCGGTAAAGCGAATGCAATACCGCCCCTGCTGCACCAATTCTCCGGCCAATCTCACGTTCCATAGTCCCCTCACCCGCGAACAAGACCCCGAGGTACTTGAACGCCTTCACTTGGGGTAAGGACTCATTCCCTACCCGGAGTAGGCAATCCATCGGTTTCCTGTTGAAAACCATGGCCTCAGATTTAGAGATGCTGATCCAGCCAAATTCATATTTGATCAGCGCTGCCGTTTGACCGTTTGATCAGAGTTTGCGAGTGATTGACAGCTGCTCAGAGACGGCAAGGCTCCAGCTCGGCTCTGATTGGTTATTTTCCTCCGGTTTGTGAAATCTTGCAGATGCCATTAGGAGGACATAGAGGCACATGATTTTTTTTTCAGATTACCTGTCTCATGCACCACTGTCAGGATATAGTGAGCGTTTTATAAAAATAACTTATTTTTAATCATATTTGCTCCAATCTTTGCGCCCTGCTGCTTTAATCGAGCTCAATGGACGACTTGTGTCAAACTTTATGCCGACTCTCTTCAGCTGAAGTCGGGTATATCTGCGGATACACTTCAAACATTGAATGTATGATAGCATCACCCGAAATGTGTCAATTAGCAGAACGAAACAAAAATAGACTGGACGGCGAGTCCTTCCCCCCAGAGCGCTCAGGCCGTGGTTTAGTGGTCGTTGTTGAGGTGGGTGTACTACTAGATAGATGGGTAGTAGGTTACCGAAGAGGAAGTGGGTATTCTCTCCTAATTCCAATGGCTTTTTGGCTGATAGGTATACTGTGAACTGCCAGAAAAAGTGGTGGGTATACCCCATATACTGTGCCTGCGTATATACTCCACTACACTTCTGCATTCAGGCATCCTGTCACTGCAGATTCAGATATTGCCAAGTTGGCACTGACAAGTGCTTGATCCCTGTTTTTGATATTTCGCACAGTGCAAATCAAGGGATGAAGAGACTGATCATCGAGCGAGTTCCCTGAAATATACAACTGTTTTCAGGACAGTATCGCTTACCGTCTGAAAAGACCTTTAGGATGTATTGCTGAGCATAAAGGAAGAGGAATGGTTTAGAGAGGTCACAGAAACTCCACCTGGCATCTTAGAGGTTTTAAACATAAAACCTCATCATGCACAGAAATCAGACGGTGTAAGTTGCAGGACAGGTAGAACTGAATATAATGGGTGAGGTGTCTAAGCTCTGAAGTCAACAGCACTGCAGTTCACATCTTAAGCAACTAAGCCTTCCACACACACTCAGGACGCTTCCTCAGGAAGCTGGAAAGTAGGTCAAGAGACACTTAGAGGCTCTCCTCATATTAATGGTTTATTGTAGGTTTTCAAGTATAAACACTGCACGATGAAGGGGGAAACATTTAAGTGATTCATCTATACTGATATCTCGAGGGGAAGACAGGAAAAGGGCAAAGTATATATAGTGATAATTTGTCAACTAAAATGCTTCAAGTCCTAAAACCTGAATATACTGTTATAACTTGTCAGAAAAAACTGTCGTTTACTTCATTTAATAAATTAGACCTTCTATTTTTATGTGCCCTAAAAAGGTAGGGTAAAGGTAATTTGCTAACAGCTAAAAAAAAAAAGGAATAACATAGCTTGCCACTGCTTATCATTATAAGCAGCATGTTAATAATAATTGGTATGATGCTGCTGGTGAAAAGTGATACATGACAGTGGAACGTCAGCGACATATCACTCAGAATTGACACATGCCACTAGAACAAGAGTGGCACAGCATCAGCCAGTTCTCTGCGTCACTCCACATCATTACACCGCCACAAAGTGTCTAAGCTTTTGTGCCTATGCTCTTGACAATTAACTGATATTCCTCTGTAGCGTGTTTAATTTAAGTTTTTTTTTAACGACTTAGCATAGCACAATACTGAAGAGGCAAACAGTGCTGATGATGTTGGAAGAATGCAACCACTGCTACTTGATTTTCTTCATGCTTATGCTTCAAAACTCATCATTTGTGAATTTTATTGGCTTTTTAATTCCCTGTGGGGCTGCAAAAAAAAACATAACAAAGATGAAGTAACTGGTGGGTTTAACCAGAACATGTCACAACGTTTTTTTCCACAAGGACTTTGTGTCTTGCTCTGTTTTTTTTTTTTTTATTGTTGTTACAATACTATCCATCTATAATCATTCTACTGACCCATTCTCAAGAGACTATAAAGGTCCCTGTGTCTACTGACGCCACAAGACACCAGCCAGCCAGAACAAGATGTTCTCTTCCATTAGCAGTGCTATCTTTTGTTGTGTATCAGAAGTTAAACTCAGGAATGCTTTTCTTATCTCTTATAATGCACGAACGCTTTCACTCGCACTCATACGGTCAATGTTGTCTCTGTTCAATGGAAAAAAGTACATTCAGAGCCCACTTCACTCTCATAAACCACATCTTTTTTTTTTTTCTGTAGTGCGTCCTATCACGTACGTACCAGAAAACCACCCACTTCCTCTCAGACACAGGAAGTGATACTATGCTGGCAGTTGAAGCAGACAGAGCAGAAGAGGCTCCAACATTACTACACACACAAACAGGCCCATGTTGAACTTGGATCTGTCTCGTTTAACAGCCTGACAGGCGTGTGAAGCAGTACTGATGTTATATTCACAGACAAACAAGGTTCCATTAAGCCTGTATACCGGTCTGGATCGTTATAAACAAACTGCACTTATGACCAATCAGTTCACATAAAGTTAGTGACAAAGTTTGTTAAGAAGTATAATAAAATGCTTTCACTGTGCGTGGGGCCCATTCAACATTGTTAATATTATATAATCTTTTTTTTTTTTTATCAAGAGAAATCTCTGCCCTCTGCAGACTAGCTTTCTCTTTTTTTAAAACCTCTTCCCCTCTGTGATCATGATAAATAGGAAACTTGATAATAGGAAGTTCATCTGATGCGAGGGTCGTACAGTGAAGGACAGAAAGTGTTGTATCATGTATAGATTGTAAATAAATAAAATTGACTCGACTTAAATAGCACGTATGACTCTGTGGCATCAATAATATGAATATTGGGGGCGGCAATAGCTCAGTCCGTAGGGGCTTGGTTTGGGAACCGGAGGGGCGCCGGCTAGTACTGATGATAAATCGCATTTTTATTGTCATCGCGACGAAAAACACATCACAAAAGACTGAAATGCGATGATTAAGAAAAATTATTTTATTCAGAACCTGATATTAAACGGGTCTCAAGTATATACTACGCAAGCCAATACTTTATTAATACATCTGTTCAACAAGCAGAGCTATGATGTAAACATGTAGAAAACCAATACTTTAATCTGCTCTGTCCGCAGTCTCTCATTCACCACCGCTGTGTTTACACAAGCACAGCGCGTTAGCTCAGCGGCTAATTGAAAACAGTGTAAGCTATTTTGTTGAGTTACTGTAGACTTTAGTTCCGTCTAGTAAACAGTGTTAACAGTGTAAGTGTCCGGGGAGTTTATTGTGAAGGGTGGAACAGAAGGAGTGAAGCGGTGATGCGCTGTTGTTGACAAGGTTGGAGGCCGTCTTGATGCAGACTACGGAGCCTCCGTGTTATTATTTTATCACCTTCATAAAGTATAGGTGGGGCCCCTTCTGTGTGGAGTTTGCATGTCTCCCCGTGTTAGCGTGGGTTTTCTACGGGTTTTCCGGTTTCCTCCCACAGTCCAAAGACATGCAGGTTAGGTTAATTGTTGACTGTAAATTGCCAGTAGGTGTGAATGTGAGCGTCAATGGTTGTCTGTCTCTATGTGTCAGCCCTGTGATAGTCTGGCGACCTGTTGAGGGTGTACCCCGCCTTCGCTCAATGTCAGCTGGGATCGGCTCAAGCCCCCCCCTCATCGTGATCCTGAATAGGATAAGCGGTTACAGATAATGGATGAATGGATGGAAGTATATAGGTGCAACGTAACCCTCAGCTACATGTGCTAAAAAAAAAAAAAAGCTGTCTCTGTTGTGTAACTGTTTAGCTTAGTTTCCCACATATCTAAACTTTCTTGTAAACTGAATCTGTCTCTGCTGGCTGAGACAAAGCAGCCCCTCCTCCCTCTACCAGCGGTAACGTCACCTGCAGGCAGTGAGTCACATCAGCAGAGGGAGGAGGACAGAGGACAGGAGGAAGAAGGACTGATACTGACTGATGTCTGTGTTCCTCATTCTTTATAAACTTCACTCAGGAATATTATTTATTCTATCAACATTTTAGATTGTGTCCCGTGAGATTTTATAGAGATCATACATTAACTGTTGCTGCTCTAGAAACAACATTTAGCCCTATTATTATATTTTAAATATTTAATTTTAATCCGGTTCTGAATATAAAGACAACCAGGCTGACATGTTTATAGCTAATATGCACACTTCAATATTTGTTTATTTATCGCAAGTCATATCGTAATCGCAATATTGAACAATGTTATCGCACATTGCAGATGTTCCTCATATCGCGCAGGCCCATCGTTGGTTCAAGTCCCGGCACGGACCATGTACGGAGTTTGGACTAGTGGCTAGAGAGATGCCAGTTCGCCTCCTGGGCACTGCAGAGGTGCCCTTGAGCAAGGCACCAACTCCCCAATCTGCTCCCTGGGCGCTGTAGCTGCCAACTGCTCCTAATATACTAGGATGGGTTAAATGCAAAAAGCTAAATTTCACTGTGTGCTGTGTAATGTACAATGTGTGACAATAAAAGTTGATTTCAGTTTACATTTACATTAAAGAGGTAACATTACGCTTAATTGCACTTGAAAGGAAGGCTTTGTCTTTATGAGGGCCACGTAATGGAAGTTTCCATGAGCTGTAAGAAAACCACCATGTATTTTGCTTTGATCGAGGTATATAAAAGTCTGTTTTACCGTACAACTGAAAGTGACAGAAAGAGGAAAAAGGATGTCACAAATGAAAACAACCGAAGAAAGGAAGAGACGAAGGGGTTATCAGGCCGTCAGACTTTCTGTGTTTGTTTTGAGCGTAGCTCGATTCAAAGGTGTTACACCATCCACACGCCAAGAGCTGCACATGGAGGTAATTAGAGCAACAACATGAGGTGATTTTACGATCAGTGATATCCTTTCTACTGGGGCAGGCAGTTCATTTTTATCTCACTCGTACCCTCCTTATGTTCACTCTCAGTTCTTTCAAATAAAAAAAGCCAACAGAAACATTCCTGCAACAGATTTGCATGTGAGGGGCCAGGATGACAGAAGCCAAAAGGGGATTAAGTGACCCAAGTACATAATGCTTTTAGACTTAGAGCTGGGAGATATGGCAAAACATTTTGTTATGATACTTTTTTTTTTGTATCAGCCAATACTAAAGCAGTATAAATCAAGGCACTTTTTCGGTTGAGCTCAAAAATCCCCTTAAGCTTTAAAATTCCACAGTAGTAGATTCAGAACCAGAAAAGTGAAAGAGACAGGAAAATCAATTTAAATAAACAAATTATACAAGAAATAAATAAAAATCTTCAATGTCAGAATAAATGTCAGTATAAATGTTTACAGCCTGGGAGGGAGTATCTTGGGTCAGTTGTGTTAAGCAGTTAAAATCAACCTTTTCTCATCAAAAAAGAGAAAAAAAAACAGTATGTACAATGTGAGTTACATCGAGTGAATATCTCTGTAAAGGGGAGACTTGTGATTACCCATAGGACCCATTTTCATTCACATATCTTGAGGTCAGACGTCAAGGGACCCCTTTGAAAATGTCCATAACGCCAAAATTTAGCGCTACTACACCGCGTTATTTTGCATTCTTCCCGACAAGCTACCTTCATTCAATCTTACAAACTGAGCCCGCTACAACCTCAGAAAGACAGAATAACAGAACAACAAAATGCACTTCTTTTATGCAAATGTATCTGTACAGTTATTATTGGAAATCAATTAACAACACAAAACAATGACAAATATTGTCCAGAAACCCTCACAGGTACTGCATTTAGCATAAAAAATATGCTCAAATCATAACATGGCAAACTGCAGCCCAACAGGCTACAACAGCTGTCAGTGTGTCAGTGTGCTGACTTGACTATGACTTGCCCCAAACTGCATGTGATTACCATAAAGTGGGCATGTCTCTAAAGGGGAGACTCGTGGGTACCCATAGAACCCATTTTCATTCATATATCTTGAGGTCAGAGGTCAAGGGACCTCTTTGAAAATGGCTATGCCAGTTTCACCAAAATCCAGCGTAAGTTTGGAGCGTTATTTAACTTCCATCACGACAAACTAGTATGACATGGTGCCAATGGATTCCTTATGTTTTCTAGTTTCATATGATGCCAGTATAGCTCTAGCTTTAAAACTACAACTAAAGCTACAACCTAAAAATGCAGGTTGTGTTAATGCGCTCAAGAAATTAGTGGGGTTAAAAGAAATTTGCGTTCAAGCGTTAACTTAGACAGCCCTAGTTGTAACTCGAGATTGAACGGGAGAACCACTGATGCTATGTGCTCTACTTTTTATATAGTGTTGGGGGAGGGGGTTATGATAGGGATGGCTCCAGTGCACCATCGAGCCATGATTTCAGGTCCACACAAAAGTCCTGTACACAAAAATGGAGAAAAACAGTTTAACGTTCCAACTCCACAATTCAGTACTACAGTATATACTGTATATATATATATATATATATATATACAGTATATACTACAGTATATACTGTAGTTTAGAGTCTTTTCATGTTTTCAGAAATTATTTTCTAACATGTGTAATGTGTTGAGAAACAAGTCTCTGATTTTACTTTACACAGACTTTAATGTTAACGGTTTTAAAAAAACAGGCAGCCAGAAGCCTTAAAGATTTACAAGATAGAACAGGTTAGGGATATCAATAAATAGACTTTTGATACACCACACAAGAGTATGGCAGAACAAATAGCCAGCAGGTGTAGCATGTGGTGTACGGCGCTCTCTAAAGAGCTGTCAGCATTGTGGGGGGACCTTAAAGGCATCACGACATTCTTTGTTTCGCTACAGCAGCAGACAGTGATGCCAAAGTCAGATGACAAGTGGCAACATGCATGCATGCGCATAAAGTAGCGCTGTTCAGTTACAAGATTACACATAGTGTGTATGAATGGGGGTGTGTGTGTGTGTGTGGGTGAACGAGCATGTTTGTCGGTAAATACATGTGTTCAATGACAAAGCTTATAGTGTGCGTGTGCGTGTGCGTGTGTGTGTGTGTGTGTGTGTGTGTGTGTCTGCAGCAGGTTTAGGTAAAAAAATGACAAGGTGACTTGTACTCTGTGTGGTTAAGACACATCAGAGCATGCCTTGATGCTGTCTAGTTGTGAGGTGGAATCCATCACTGTCAGAAGAACCAGCCGAGTGGCTTCTGCTTTTGTGAACTAGAGTGTAGAGCATCAGTGATATCTGGCAAAAAGCAATCTTCAAACAACTGTCATCCATCTGTGGCAGTTTATTTTTTTAATTCAGCCCAGATTTGATCAGTGTGACAAGAGTTGTGACAGAACACTCGAAACCTAAAACAGTGGCATGGCGTAAAGGAGAACCGCTGCTTCAAAAATGTGTTATTCAGATGCCCGTGGGCATTTCAGCTCGATCAGCTCGAATTCACTATTGTCTCCTATAGCTGGGAAAGAGAGAGAAGAGGGTTCCCACCCTCTACTATGTGAAGCCACGAAGCCATGCCCAGCAACTGAAGTGGAAATGTTGGAGAGGGTGAATGTAGAGCAAACAGCACCATGAACAGAGAATATGTTCATTCAGAAATTGTGAATCTACCAAGAGTAAACCTCAGACATACAGTTAAAGTCCTGGTCCAGCTCAAGAATAACAGTTCAGTTTCCAAGCAATGATGCAAACAAAACATGACATACAGCCATGTGATATCATTAAATCTTATAGACGGGTTTTGATCGCTAACGTTAGCGATTAGCCCTCAGTTGGAAACGTAACGCCAAAAGTCAATACAGTATAACTGATATCTCTAATTCAAATTTAAATGAATGTTAGCTAACGTTAGCTTCCACAGCTGCTTGTTGTTGTGACCGCGGGGGAGGAAGAGCAGGCTGCCCCGGTAGACTACCAGGCGTCAAATGTAACACCACGGGATACCGCAGTGAGCTTTCCCCCCGTCGTAGTCGCGTAACGTTACAGCATTTTAGAGCCGTAACGGAGTCTTGCATCACTTTTAAGCCTTAAGGCATAGTCGCTTAATGTATATATAAATATTTCCTTAAAGTGTGGGTCGATCACCCTGTTGCTGATCAGTTCATTTTTATCGATCTGTGGAGCGTGACAGCTCGCCATAACCACCCGCTGCTTTGCTAGCGCTGTGTGACTACAATGCTTTTGTCCACCAGGCCTGGATCCATAATCTCCTTCTGTTTTTAGCAAAGGAATGTGATCCCCCCGGAATATTAAACATTTTCCATCCATCTTTTCTGCGGTTGTGCAGTTTACTGCAGTTTACTGCACAACAACTCCTTGTCATCTCTGCTTTAGAGCTTGGCTCTGCTAGACATGCCGTGCTTTCTGCCCCCTCGGTGCGCGCGCATCTCTGTGATGACGTTGCACAGAAACCTGTCTAGTGATTTTATGACAAGTATAACCATACGCTGAGAGTGCAGGTAGATTACACGTTGTACTCCTTCAATTGAGCGGTACTATCTCTCTAGTTTTTATCAAAATGTGAAAGTTGATGGAAAGAGTAAGTGTGGTTTTGGTGCTCGGGGGTGATGATAGAAAATGGTTTTCTGTGTCAAACAGCAGGGCTGAACACTTTAGAATTAGCACTATTAGCACAAGTGTGGATTTCCCGTCAAATGCTGACAAGCTCACTCCACCTTTGACAAGTGCACACTCTGGCGCCCCACCCTTCCATGCTGGGCTAAGATACTTGGCATCGTAACACACACGCTCAAACGACATAGAATGACACTGCTGAGTCAATGCAGCCACATAAAAGAGAGTCTGAGAGGAAATAGAAACTGGGTGTTCAGCTCTATTTCTGTTCAAATTATGATGTATCTAATAAGAGAGGCTGACTGGAAATAGCACGTTAGAGGATTTTCCTCAGTATGTCAAAAGCGTCTTTACACTGCCTTGAGGGAAGATTTTTTTTTTGGTGGGGAGTCAAACAATTAAGTAGTGATGGGAACATGTTTGTGGAATCACTTAACAGGCCCATTTGCCAAAATGCAGCTGATGGATATGCACCATATTTGCATTTTATTGTTGATAAAAAAAAAAAGAAAACTCTTGTAAAAGCTTAATGAAAGCAAGACATGTAAAATATCTTAACAGGGACAAAGGGAGGGAATCACTTTTCCAGTAAAGAAAGATCCCAAAGTTCTGTTTCAATGCCCAAGTTTGGATAGAGGGGGGAGTGATTACGGGGTTGATTTCCCCTTGCCCATCGGCTGTGGCTTTGTCAAAAAGCCCACAGCGCAAAGCACAGTTAGGATCTATATTCATGACTTTAAATCCATGCATGAACATGATCCTGCTGAGGTGCTGACCGATCTTTGGACTGATCCTCCTGGGTGATATGCTTGCCAATATGACTGATACAGCCTGAATCCGTCTAAAAACTCAAAACAAACTAAACTCTTCCAAGTTCAAGATGACGTCTTCAAATGTCTTATTTTGTAGTTTCATAGAGGAATAAGAAAACCATCAAATATTTACATTTGAGTTGTCAGAAAAAGTTTGCCTAAAAAATTACTTAAATGATAAATCAGTTATAAAAACAGTTGCTGATTATTTTTCTGAAGATACTCATAAATTAATGCCACTAATCGTTTCAACTCCTTCATTCGACAATCAAATACAGCTGCTGCCATTGTTAGTATTCAATATGAAGCTTTCAACACACAGCAGTAAATGGATACATAAATTATCTATCAAATTTTGACATCGGCTTATACTCTTGGCAGTCTGTGGCTCTCAACAACGCAAACCACATTTTTTAAATAAATTACATAATAATAACATTACATAATGTTACATGTGGTATGGTAGTTAGCCAATGATTCTGGTACACACACCCGGACTTTCACGTTCACCATACACCGTAAGTTGCATAAGTGTTGGTAATTTTGTGCAGACAAAAATCAGACAAAATGTCCATTAAAAGGGACTGTATGTAACTCTTTACATGTATAAATCGCTTTTTATTGCCAATGTGTGAACAGGTTATAACCTACCCTAAAAAATGAGACCTTCCGCGACTTCCTGGGTTTCCTCTATCAGCCTGTAGACTGCTTTTAATGTGAAGAACGCGGGCCCGTTTTTCTGGGAAAATCCAACGGATGTGACGTCATGCGCACTCGCGAGTGTCTTTGCCGTAGCTAAGGTTTGGTAAGAAAGAGTCTGCCAACGCCAACAAACAACCAGCCCCCACGACAACTCAGAATCCAACACAATCTCCACGGAAGCACAAAAAAAACTAAGTTATATCTAGTGAAGCCCATCTGGCAAAACAGGAATGTGACCAACGCCTGGCAAAAACTAGTGTTGTGGGAGTTAAGCAGACCCAGTGCGAAGAATGTGTGTGCGCGTAAGAAGTGAGTGGTGAAGCAAGAGAGAGAGGCGGCGAATGTGTGAGAAAACGAGCGAGCGGCGGAGCAGAAGAGTTAGTTTAGCTTTGAGAATATCAGGGAAATGTACAGTGGAAGTTGCAGTTTGTGCAGAAATAAATGCTGCAGCTCTTCAAGACCAACAGAGTTTTCCTTTGTCTTGTTTCCCTGCTACTGAGTGAAGTGACGGGGGTTAACTCAGGAGCAAAGTGAAGTAGGAAAAGTTAACACTCGGCCGGGCCTTCGATTCATGGGGGGACCTTTGTTTGGTAAGCTAACATCACTGCCAAGCATGTGAAATATAGAGTGATATTGTGGTTTTAGCTGGCTAACGTTGCTAACGTTAATCAACATGATGCCTGTCAATCAAGTTCAGTGTGAGAACAAGTGTGAGCTGACTGTTGTTGACTTAACGGCCACAAGTGTCACTGTTAACAAGCAATTTCGGTTCTTACAAAGGGTCCTTTTAAAGTCAAAAAGCTTGTCCAGCCATATTGCTAAACCGTGTGCACTCAATGACATACACCTGGCTGTAACTGAGCCACAGTGTGCTAAAGTCTTGCTTTGGTTTAGCCAAAAGCACCATGCTACACATCATTTATTTAGTTGCCCACTGCCAAACACCAGTGTTTAAAATTCTCGCCTACAACTTAAGCTCAAAATAAGCGGACATATCTGAACCTAACCAACATAAAATTCCTTAAAAAGAATAACAGTTAATAGAGCAACAAATCTGCCATGACACGACTAATGACTTTATAATAGCGCCTTGGACAGGACTCATGTTTTCCTGAGTGCTAATACCCAGGGTGTTGGCACAGGAAGTCAGACAATAGAAGCACAACAATAATATGCACTGTGCTTCCTGTCCGATATTTAACAGTACGTTTAATTAGGAGATTTGGTTTAGAAGACAAGTGAACTGGAAACGTGAGGGTATTTTAAAATTATTTGTCTTTGCACCAGTGGCAAGTATTATTGTCCTTTTGGGGAAGGGGAGCTCGGTGTTACATGAGGGTTTTATGATAGCAATGAAATTGGCAAAAAACAGATCAGAGGAGACTCGTGAAAAAAAAATAAGCTTTTATCATATTTACAGGTAAGAGTGTATATAATTATTTTGTAACTCATAAGACTGGTACAGTTACTGCAGTACCACGGTAATATATAACGCCAACCACAGAGTTAATCTTGTTACCATCAGCACTGTTTTCCTCTGTTTGATCTCAACAAAGCAACCATCAACAGTCAATCCGGCAACATTACTGGAAAGAAACTCGCATCCTCTTTCTGGTGTTCTGTGAACATCAATCCTCCACCATGCCAAATTAGGCTGTCTGATCACAGCTGTGCAGCACCATACGACTGTATGCAGAGTTGGCATATAAATACATTATGAAACTGCATCATAAAAACTACCAGTGTTACACAGCTAGAGGAAACAGATTCATGACACATCATCACCCAGTTTGGGGTGTGACATCATGTCATGGTCATGATTGTTTCCATGAAGTGTGAATCATAGGTTTTGGTGTCTGGTCACAAGTCCAAAAGTTCTCTTTCAAAAGTCATCCTGGGGTTTTAATGTTTTGTTACTTAAGTATACTGTATGTAGATGAGGAAGAATTACTTCTCAAACTGCATTCATCACAGTCATTATACCAGATAGAATAGCCTTAGTTGATACACTAGTAACAGGGCTGGGATGAAATCACAAATACATAGGTGAATTGATGTTTTTTCCAAAGATTGAGGACTACTGGCTGGTTCCTCCTGTCCTGTTTCACTTCACTGTGCTCCAGTCAGATGGAAACGAGTAGAAGTGAGAAATGAAAGGTAATGGAAATCAACGGGATAGTACAGAACTAAACTAAATATTTGGTGTTGGTTTTCAAACTGTCTCTGACTAAGATACACAGTAATTAAGGAAGCCCTGTGCTTTGTTGACATCCTGTGAATTAGTCCTCTCTGGTGTGGCTCCAACATGCTTTTCATGTGGCCTGCGTGTCTACTGGTGGGATTGTACAGCAGACGAGCCTGAACAGGTCAGGCTATAAGGATGATATACACCTAGCTGGCGGAAGGGGGTCAATGGGAGTGCTAGTGTGTTGCTTGTACTGCAGGTTTGGCTACATGCATCTTCTGTGACTGACATCTATGCATATAGACCAGGTGTGGTGGTCTATAAAAGGTGATTTACTGCTGCGATTGTAAACTGGGGTGTGTGCTGGAGACAATCCAGGTGAAGTTATGGTTGTAATGATGCTTTTTAATGTTCTACTATTTCTAATCATTATCTTTTATATATTCAGCCCAGCGGCACAGCAGTTTGTGAAATAGTCAATTTAATGTATTGATTCATGTACATAGACACGAATGTCACATTTTTTTCATGATGGTCAGCATGAAATCAGTTTGTATTTAATCCACGTAATTGTGATCCGGGAAGTATAAAGAGCGACGAACACCGCGTAGGAAGGAGGTCGGTATGAATCAAAAAATACAAGACTTTCGCCCATGAGACCAGTGTTGGTGTCCCGAGCGAAACCAGTCAAAGTTGATTTATTTGTCACGTAACATCCGTACTTACGTTGCAGCACTTCCGGTGTTATTTAAACCCAAACAGTGATCTTTTCCTAAAGCTAAATAAGTAGTTTGTTTCCTAAGTCTAACCAAGTGGATCTATTCCTAAACCTAACTAAGTTGTTTTATTTTGAAAAACTGGAGCGGAAATTGACACGTGCGTCACGTGTTGCTGGACATTCGTAGGAAAACGCACTAAAAATACGTCGTTGAAAGTCGTGCTGAGCGTCACGAAAAAAAAGGAGAATTCGTGTCAATGTACACGAATCAAATAGATTAAATCTTGTGACGATTTCACAAACTGACACGAGACTGTGTTGATACATTATGACAACTACAGATGATTTGACAAATACCTTCACATATACTGTATCTCACCAAAGCTGTGAAAAATCACCCAGTTCACCTCAATACTTTTCTGTTTCAGCAAAAAAAAAAAAATGATTGATCGAGCTCCTCTTGCCATACAATGTCACTAAAAACTGGGCACTGGTTTCTCTTCTCTGCACCATTCTACTCCTCCTCCTCCTCCTCCTAATCTCTTCTATTATTATCCACATGGAAAACATTTATGTTCCTCTTCCACCCTCTCCTCCTCCTATGACCATGTGTCATTTTGCGCAAATCAATCATACCCCTTTTTCCCTCTGACTCCTCTCCCTGGGAGTCTGCAGTCCCCTGGGGGCCAATCTTGCCTTTTCAATGCATAGAATGGGCTCAACCCAGGAAACAAAGGGAGAGGAGAGGTAAGAAGGGTTAAAGCAGAGGAATGCAGGGGGTCTGTAGGAGGGGGGCTTTCAAAACATTACACTGTTCACTGTTCAGCTTATTCATTCTTCATTTCACTCTATTTGACACAGTAACATACTGTGTTGCTAATTGTGTCAAATTATTGGAAGACAACACAGCCATATTTAAAAAGCCTGAATGCTGCATTGAAAGTGCATACAAAGACCACCACACTAGTTATATTACTTGTGACATTCATATAGCCTACTGTGCTATATTCACTTGTTTTAATAATCGTGTATCACAGCTGTTACCCTTTTAACAGTTTTCTTCATCTCCTTGTATTTTTATATCTGGATTATATTTTTTATGTACTTCGCACTACTAACTTTTTTACTGCCTTTTTACTAACATGTTTTGCATTATGGAACTGGGATGCAGGAAACTTGAATTTCCCTCAGGATCAATAAAGTTACTATCTATCTATTTATTCCTATAGAAGCTTATTTTTTGATAACCCCAAATCCAATGTGCCATTTCCACTGCAATTATCACCATTCATGATACTAAATGTCTATTAAACACAACACCAGACATGACACTAGCCTATATGTGCACACAGGAGCAGCTTGTATAGCTATATAAACTCTATAGTGTTCCTTTCTTTATGGTACTATGGTAAGTCACTATGGTACGTTATATCTAGAGCAGTATTACTGTCGTTATTTCAGCCAAATAACATGACAATACAGTTGGTGTTGTTGTCAAGAAGCCGAGTGTGAGTGTGGCCTCACTTACCTGGCTTGGTGATGCTCTGGTAGTAAAGCACGATAACGAAGAGCGAGCCGAGGCACGTCGCCAGGAACAGGCGTCCTCCTCTGGGCATCTTCATCCTGAAGCCCCGCTCTGCTGCTGGCTCTGCTGGCGGAGCCCCCGACGGTTCATACGAGACCACCCGGCGGCGGACGAGGATGCGAGACTATTCATTAAGATTTCGGGAGACGAAAAAAAAGAAAACCCAACAACCCATCCAGTAATAACGTTTAGCGGGATAATTGAAAGACCCAGCAATTAATGTTTAACGTTGAGTGCAAGAAACATCCAGAACCGCTCAAGCGCTCTCTGCTCGGAGCCGGTTTTGGTTGTTAAGACAAGGCTATAACTTGATAAATGATGACCAATTAAGCACAGCCACCTTTAGATAAAACATTTAATAATGTCACGTTGATAATGACAAGCCCTAAAGCGATATTAAACCGGTGTGAATAGACAGTTTTGCGTCTCCTATCTCTAGTTGTTGGTGATGTCTTCTTGAGTTTGTCGAAACTACACAAACTTTTTCTTCTTCGCCAGACATGGACGAGGCACCATGCCATGACGTCACGCCCCCCTCTCTCAAAGCGTGCTCTCTCTCGACGATTGCTGCATGCTGCCTTCGCGTACTGTTGGAAATTTTTATATGTAGTGACTGAGAGAGTCGTGTAGTTTTTCAAGTGATGTATGCTCAGCTGCTCGGTGTTATGTATATAGCATGTATAGTACAAACGAGATGTGTCATCACTTTCTGGTTAAAAAAAAAAAATACAGGCAACTTTTTCGGTCTAATGATGAAAAGTTACCATGCGCCCACTGGATTTCCATTACAGTCGAGCTCAGCAGCATGGGCTTTTACGAGCAGCACTTTAAGGCAGCATTACAGTCGTTCTCCCAGCAGAGATTTCAACATTGACTAAGTACATCATGTCCTGTCTCATGCAATAACTGACAGCTAATTGCAATAAGACAATAAGACGTTTTTATGAAATAAAGAAATACAGCCACTTGAAACTTCCTGACTGATGAACATTAACAAAAAATATGAAGAAAATAAACTCACACAATATGGACACAAATTTGAATAGCCTATCTGCTGTGAAACATTAGTCAAATATCTGTAGTCCACGTTTTATTTTCAATTCCATTTGAACTTGCTGATTGCAAACCTAGAAGCTGCAGGGAACAGCAGTAGGTTTCTGTTGCGTCACTGTTAGAAACTTAAAGCTTGAGTAGGCAGAATGTTTTTGTCATCATTGGGCATATGCAAAATTGTCAGCATATTGTAATTCAAGTGTTCTGAGAGAAAACTAGACTTCTGCATCACCTCATGGCTCAGTTTTCAGGTTTTAAAAAATCTATTATACTTTGGCCAATCACAGGTAATTTCAGAGAGAGAGAGAGCGTTCCTATTGGCTGTTCAATCAACGGAGTCAGCTGTCAATCACTCACAAACTCTGATCAAACGGTCAAACTAGGCAGCGCTGATCAAATATGTATTAATATTCTGTTACATTAATGCCTATTTCTCGCGTAAAATGTCTTCAGAAACATCTTGTAGTTTACTGTTTAGATGTAAAAATGTCTAAAAAGTTTGCTCCGGCTGGTGGGCGGTGCTTGGCATTTCCTAAACTGATCTCCCAAACTTTTTCACAGTAAACTAAAATATGTTTCTGAAAACATTTGAGGTGAGAAATAGGCATTACAGTAACAGAATATTGATTCATATTTGATCAGCGCTGCCTAGTTTGACCGTTTGATCAGAGTTCGCGAGTGATCGGTGGACACAGAGGCACATGATTTTTTTTCAGATTACCTGTCTCATGCACTACTGTCAGGATATATTGACTATTTTATAATTACTTTTTTAATCATATTTGCTCCAATCATACCCACTGCTGCTTTAATATGGCTGCAGTACTGACCCAGTTTCTTCTTGATTTGTGCACCATCATGCCGTATGAGATGCTCACAATCACACAGCACAATCTATCAATTTCAATTTGTACTGAAGATTTATAATTCCAAAACAAATCATAAAGTAACAGTAGGTTACATTTACAATTGTGTAACTTTTAGAATCTATATGTCTGCAAGACTGAACAACTGTGTTTTCCTGAACAGTACTATTTGACCTTTTTTTTTTTTATTAAATCCTTAAACCTCACCGTCTGGACATGATCAAATTCCACTCTGCTAGACTTTGTAGATAAATTGCACTTTCCCCCCCAGTCGTTTTCTTACCAGATTCAAAATCCCCTTCTGAACAAGAGCACATTCCTACGCACTCCATGTCTCAGAGAAGTTAATGCAGCATTGAACTCAAGCAAGGCTTTCAATCACATGCCTTAACTATAGGGAACGTTTTGACTAATGGTAGCACATTACCAATGGAAGATGATGACAAATATATCAAGTTAACGGGGCGACTGAAAACATAGTTGTGGCCTAAAAGAATCCAATAACATTAAATCTGTCGGAGAGTTGGAAATCAAAGATTGTCTCGTTTGCTTATCCTTACAAAATCAACTGTATGCTCTCCAAACAGGTTTTATGCCATATGCTCACAGCATTATATCATGTCAAGGTTTTATTTGGCTACTGCAAATAGCATATTTCAACATACAGACAGACCCAGCATGCTTCACATGAAAAACAACAAGTTTCAAGTTTTAAGTTCAAGTTTCAAGTGTGTTTGTCATATGCATTTAAAAGAACAGTGTACAGTGAAATGCAATGAAATGCAATGAAATGCAATGAAATGCAATGAAATGCAATGAAATGCAATGAAATGCATTTTACCCTGGCTCTCTCTCAGCCCTTAAGTACACTCGATAAATACTACAATAAATAAGACAATACCTGAGAATGAAAATTATAAAACAACCTAAAACCATTAAAAAAAAATCCATAAAAAAAAAATCCACAGCTCTGCATTCATTTAGCGCTACTGCTCAGTAGTCTGACCGCCTGAGGGTAAAAACTGTCTCTGAGGCGAGAGGTCCAAGCTGTAATACAAAGTACTTTCTTCCTGCAGCGAGTGGTGTAAATGTCCTGTAACTGTAGTAACGGTGATCCAATAATTTTAGATGCTGTTTTCACTGTCCTCATCAGGAGTTTGTGTTCATATGATGTAATGTTGCCAAACCATACCAGTATGCTTCCAGTTAAGATGCTTTCTATAGTGGACCGGTAGAAGTTGATGACAACAACAGCGCCATAAACATAAACATTACATTGCTCTAGTTGATTGCTGTCACTCTCTCACACACTTAAATGTTGAGCATGTAAACTAGTCAACTGTTGATTAATATGCATGTATATTTCAACTGTAGTTGGTATTGTTGTATAATGATGGAAAGAGAGGCAGTTAGACTAAGATATCCACCCACAGAGGAAATTAAAGAAGATGGAAATGATAAATTAAAAAGATATTGAAACAATGTCAGCCTTGTGGCCGCTGAAGAAGAATTTTTATTTGGGCTGTAAAAGTTAACGCGATAATAACGCAAATTTATTAAAACACCACCAATTTATTTAACGCATTAACGCACCGTGCGATTTTTAGGTTGCAGCGGGCTAAGTTTCAAATCCAGAGTGAAGATGCTGGTATTATATGAAACTAGAAAATCTAATGAATCCACTGGTACCAAACATTGGTATTATCGTCGCGAATGAGGCTAAATAACGCTCCAAACTTGCGCTAAATTTTGGCGAGGAAAAACTGGCACGGACATTTTCAAAGGGGTCCCTTGACCTCTGTCCTCAAGATATGTGAATGAAAATGGGTTCTATGGGTACCCACGAGTCTCCCCTTTACAGTCATGCCCACTTTATGATAATCACATGCAGTTTGGGGCAAGTCATAGTCAAGTCAGCACACTGACACACTGACAGCTGTTGTTGTCTGTTGGGCTGCAGTTTGCCATGTTATGATTTGAGCATATTTTTTATGCTAAATTTAGTACCTGTGAGGGTTTCTGGACAATATTTGTCATTGTTTTGTGTTGTTAATTAATTTCCAATAATAAATATATACATACATTTGCATAAAACAGGCATATTTGTCCACTCTCATGTTGATAAGAGTATTAAATACTTCAATCTCCCTATAATGTTAATTTTGAAACAGATAAAAAAAATTGAAATTCATTTGCGATTAAATATTTTTAATCGATTGATAGCCTTAATTTTTATCTATAGCTTCCCTTTAGAGTTATTTTCATCAATGACATAATGATGAAGTGCCAGTTCATACAAGCAAAGTCATGACAGTGTGCTCCAACAGACTACTGTAATGTCAGTACTGGATTCCTCCCTCTAAAAAAGCCCAAATTGCATATTGCTGAGGCAGCATTTAACCTGATCAAAATCTAACGACATGGCAGAAACCGAGCCACTGAGTAGGTAGGTACCACGTCAGTGTGTGAGCGACCATTCATGCTGCCAAATAATGCTGTAATTATCCACATGCCCATCATTATGCCTACAGCGTGCGATGCCTCCTGGGTTTCTTGGAGACACTTAACAGAGATCTCAGACATGAGAAAGAGAGAGAGGCTTGGTTAGGGTTGGTTATGTGGTTGTTTGGGCCAATGTTAGCTTTTACCACACAACTCTCACCAGCAGATGGTTTACTGACCACCCACGGGGTCTTGGTGTGCTCCCTACTTGTCGCTGACAAGTTCTTCATAGACTGAGGAGGTGGAGTATTATTATCACCAGTCCACTGTGGGCAATGGCTGCTGCTTGTGAACAGGGGATGTTACATTCATTTCACCTGAGCTACATGTCTTTTGACAATATAAACCACTGCAGGTTTGCACTTTTGGTTGTGAATGATGTGAACTAAACTCATGCACAAATTAAAGGACTAGTTTTATATTATGTCTTACACAACTATGGAGCTAGACCAGAGTTGCCAAGTCCGCTTATTATAAGCGACTTGTTTTCCTGAAAAGTCGCCTACAAATATTGGTAGTTGCAGGTTGCGTTTTTTTTTTTGGGCTTGTTTCTAAAGTGTAGTTTATTTCCGTGGGGTTGATTGAGTTTAGCTTACAATGCCAGGTACTAAGTGGGAGAAATATGGCAAAGAGTACAACAAAGACCGGGAAAAAGAGAGTGGACTTAAAGATTGGATTCGTCCTCAAGTGGGAGACGATTCAAAGGCAGTTTGACGTTTTAGTGTGTGTGTGTGTGTGTGTGATATACGAGCACGTCATGCCAATGCTGATTTGCAAAATGCAAAAATGAAACGAAATGCGAAAAATTTACTGTATAGTTACAAGCTAAAAATGAAATACAAAGATGCGTGGTGCAGTGGTTAGCACTGTCGCAGGTTCAAATCCGGCTTGGTGTCCAGTTTGCATGTTTTCCCCGTGTTAGCGTGGGTTTTCTCCGGATTCTCCAGCGTCCTCCCACAGTTCAAAGACCAACAGGTTAAGTTAATTGTTCACTCTAAATTGTCCGTATGTAGGTGTGAATGTGAGCGTGAATCTGTCTCTATGTGTCAGCCCTGTGATAGTCTGGCGACCTGTCCAGGGTGTAACCCCGCCTTCTTAGGATAAGCGGTTACAGATAATGAATGAAGTGATGAAGTGGCCGCCTCTATCTCTTATATTGTAGTAGGTAGGTTAGGTTGCTTTTTTGGGGCTTTTTATGGGGGGAGAGTTGCTTCTTTTGGGCTTTTTATGGGGGGAGAGTTGCTTCTTTTGGGCTTGTTTCTATAGTCCTGGTTGCTTGTTTCTCTTGCAAGATCTGGCAACACTGAGCTAGAGCAGGGAGTTGATTTGCTTAGCTTAGCATGAAGGGAGAAAGAGCTAGCTTGTTTCTGCCAAAGGTAAAATGTGTTTTGTGATTACTGAGCTTTAGAGGTGTTGGTAGGCAAATGTCCAACTCTGGAGTGAGTCATTGTTTTGCTTCCAATCGTTATGCTAAGATAAGCCAATCAACTCAATGGTCTTTATATACATTTAGGCTACATAATCCAACAGACTGATACAGAAGAGATTGAGTGTGGTGGAAGTTGAACAGTTCATCAAATGTTCTCCACTGTTCTCAAGGATCTTGAACTGGCTGGTTTTGAAAAAGAGCCAATAATATGAATCATTTGGGAATGATAAAGAAACAAGAGGACGTTGATGTTGGCAAGCTAACAAGATATAGGGTTAGCAATATCTATTTTTGGTTTCCAACAGAAGACATGACAGAAAAACGTCAGGAACCACTGCTGTATACTGTACCATTAGTGTCCCCAAAGGTGCCTGTAATCAGCAACCCTTCTGCAACTGATCCTTTTGGGTGTAGCAACCCACAAAACATAAATGTTGCAGAACATATAAAAAACTATAGTGAGTGTCCAGTGAAGGAGCAAGGTTTTCTTGGCTCGCAATTATCTTGTTCAAATGTACACCAACACCAATGATTATAGCCTACGTGTTTAGTGCAGTGTTGATGTGATTAATATATGTTCCTCTGGGAAGATTTTGTCAACAGAAAGCCCATCATTCTTTTCACTTGGATTTTTGCTGAACAGGGGATTACACATTTAGCCTTGAGTGTTTCATACATTAATTAAGGTGATTTTTAGGCCTTTTAACAGACTTTTCAGTGTCCCACATTTCAGACATGACTGTCCCATTTTAGGAAATAATAATTTGTCTGAGACAACTTGGCACTAAAATTACTGGACAAGCTGATCAGGCGGGCCGGCTCTGTGGTCGGCATGAAGCTTGACTCTCTGGTGATGATGGCAGAGGAAAGAACACTCAACTGGCCATACTGGATAATCCCAGCCATCCTCTGCACGTCGTCATCACCAAACAGAGGAGCTTGTTCAGCGGCAGGGTGCTGCTCCCAAAGTGCTCCACAGACAGACTCAGGAAATCCTTTTTCGCCCCGAGCCATCAAACAGTGCAACACCTCTCTGGGGAGGAGGGGGACAAAAGATTACGGTCTGCAGGACGGATAATGCACACAGTGCACTTTAATAGACTTTTTAATTCTGCACACCACAAACAGCTCTACTCTGCACCTTTATAGACTGATTTTAATGTATTCTACAAACAAAGTACTGCTTTATTCTGCACTTTAGTCTATTTTAAAAAAACTCTCTACCTCAGTTCTTATTCCGCATTATATTCCATATTTGAGATTTCTTAGTCCCCTGTTCTCTATATCTCCTATATTTTATTATCCAGCACTATATCACTTTTTGCACTATATTCATTGCACTATTGCTTGCTTTTCTTTTCGTCTTGCTTCTCTTTTCGTGTGAAACAGAAACTGGTGGAATCTACCTTTTTGCCTGTTATTGACTATGGAGATGTGTTGTATATGAATGCTTCCGCTCATTGTCTTTGCATGCTGATAGCGTGTATCACGGGTCACTGAGATTCATTACAAACTGTCGTTCTTTTACTCACCATTGTGTACTCTACTCTAGTGACTTGGTCATCCATATGCGCTCGTCGCCTCAGTCATTGGTATAGGTTTATCTACAAAAGCATTCTGGGTTTAGTGCCTTCTTACTTGTCTTCTCTTTTAAAAAAAAGAAAACTGGAAGTCATAATCTTCGTTCTATGGACATTTTGCAATTTGTTGTTCCCAAAGTACGGACTGAATTGGGAAAGAAAGCTTTTAGGTTTTCGGCACCTACTGCTTGGAATAATGTACAATCTGATCTTCAACTTCAAAACTTAGTTACCTTGAATGAGTTTACGGCTCTGGTGAAATCGCTGCGGTCCAGGTTGTCTGTGTGCAAGTGTTTTGTATGAGCAAGTTTTAATGTTGTTAATTTATGTGTTGTCTGTTACTTTTACTATAACTGTCTTGCTGCTATCTTGGCCAGGTCTCCCTTGTAAAAGAGATCTTTGATCTCAATGGGTCTAACCTGGTTAAATAAAGGACAATAATTCACTTTTTTAATAGTCCTATATCTCAGTTGTTACCCTGCATTATATTCATTGTTAACAGTTTTCTTCATCTCCTGGTATTTTTATATCTGGTATATTTTTTATACTTTGTACTTTGTACTACTAACTTGTGCCTTTTTACTAACATGTTTTGCACTATGGAACTGTGATGCTGGAAACTTGAATTTCCCTCAGGATCAATAAAGTTACTATCTATCTATCTATCTATCTATCTATCTATCTATCTATCTATCTATCTATCTATCTATCTATCTATCTATCCATCTGATATGTCTACCATTTCTTTTATGAGTGTGATATCTGCATTTTCGTTTTTTGTTGTAATTAGAACACATCCTAGGGATTTCGGAGTGGTACTGGGTGTGGATTTAATGTATTGGCTTCATATCACAATATAATCCAGAAGTTCAAAATGCAAAAAAATGTCCCACATATTCTAATTCACCCTATTAATTATAATGTGATAACTTCCATCTAACAAACCATGATAAATGAAAACATTTTACGACACACATGACCAATCAAACAAAGGGGGAAGGCCAAAATTTAAATTAACAAATCACAGCCGATTGCCATTCAGGAGCACCGATTGCAGGTAAATGAATCCAAGCTGGAAAGAATCACAGTCTTAAAGTTTAATTTGTGACTGATGGAACTTCAGGGAAGTAAACGTTGGCAGTTTTCCTTCTAACATGTGCTGCAAGACCTGCAGTTAGCGGTTTACTTCATTACCATCCTTTGATCTCATATGGTTTTCTGTTTGTGGTGCTGGGATGGGCCGGGACGCCTGGCTTAGTGCGGAGACATCTCCTGTAAAACTGAAAGACAATAATAGGGCCCTAAAACATGCTGCACAACGCGAAGGGACGTTTTCCTGGACATGAACTTGAGTCCGTTTTTAAGTCTTAGAAAAGATTTAATCATAAGCCTGTGAGGCCGGCCTATAATACACCAACTATATAATATCAGCTTGTTTCAGACAACCTTGTTGAATAAATTGCATCGGGTCACATTAATGTAAAAAAGCAAACAAAATCTAATCTGGAGATTTGTCTGCTGACCTTGCTTCTCGACATGTGATGTCATTTGATGATGCACACAGAACAGGTCCAAATCAGGTTTTTGTATAGCCCTTAATCATATCTTTGGTCTCTGCCCATATGAAAACAGTAACTGAAAATGACCCTCCTTCAATCAATCCTTTAATACTCTGACCCAAAGTGAGAACAAGAAAAATCTCCCACAAAAACCGCATGACATGAAAAACCTTGCTTGTGCTTTAATGTTCACTGTGTAATGAGTACGTGCCTTTTAGATGCATGCAACCCACTAATCTAGGCAACATCAATGCAACCAAAAGATTCTGCCTATGTAAACATGTTACATGTAGGGGTGCTGGGCTGCACATGTAATCATGGTGACCTGGGTTCAAACACAACCAGAACCTTTCATGTATGTCATCTGCCTGTCTGTACTTAAATCTGTCTTAATAAGGGTTAAAATCCTACCAAAACCCTCTAAAACATGTCAATATACAGTAGGTCTACGCTTCACATATAAATCATTGTATTTGTATCTAGCTTATGTGCTTTTAACTGTAGGTACATCATGATCACTGCTAAAATGAGGACTCTTTCACTTCATGATGGACCAACACAGTGTCACTGTATAGATCGTGAAATAGTCACGAAATTTAAGCTATTACTTTTTTTCATGGCGCTCAGCATAACTTTCAACAATGTATTTTTCGTGCAACACGTGACGCACATGTCAATTTCCGCTCTGGTCTTTTCAAAATAAAACTACTTAGTTAGGCTTAGGAAAAGATTGGCTTGGTTAGGCTTAGGCTTAGGCAACAAACTACTTAATTAGGTTTAGGAAAAGATCACGTTTTGGGTTATGTAACTTAATTATGGATGTTACGTAACAAAAACTACTTAGTTAGGTTTAGGAAAAGATCACGGTTTGGGTTAAAATAACTCTGGAAGTGCTGTAACTTAATTACGGATGTTTCGTGACAAAAACTACTTAGTTAGGTTTAGGAAAAGATCGCAGTTTGTGTTCAAAATCAATACATTCAATTTTGTGACTATTTCACAAACTGCTGTGCGACTAGGCTGGATTGACTGCTGACTCTCCTGTTTTCGTGGTGCTTTGTTAAAAGAGCTGGCCTTATGTACTAAGACTGGTCTAGCTCAGTGGTTCCCAATCATTTTTATTGTTACGCATTAATATGAAAAAAAATTATATAATGTATACATCAGTTCAATCGAAGAGTAATTTTCCTAGGGATGCACTGAGTTGATTTTTTCTCTCCTCATGCCTGCACTCTGTGTATCTACCAATATTAAGTACCAATGTGATACCAGTGCTCTCCTTTACCACAATTCAAAATCTCTCTTAAATGTTTCCTTCTTGCATGGAACTCACTGGGGTCATTCTAATGCAAGTTAACATGAGGCTGTAACTGTAGCACATAATGCATTTAATACAAGTGGAGATATTTGTACTACACCAACGTTCTTTTCAAGCATCTGCATATTTTAATTACATTAATCGAGACAGTTTATGAAATTGCATTGTTATAATTTATTACACGGCTGTGTTGAATACTCGATCCTGATTGGTCAATCATGGCATTTTGCGGTCTGTAATTTCTGTATTACAGACCGTTGCTATGGGCGCAGTTCAGATGTCGGACTCTGGTGGACCATTTTTGTGTCAAAATATTGATTTCTTAAGTAAGTAGCCGTGTAATAAGCGGGATAATGTACAGCTAGCGGGTCATTGTTGTGAAAGAATCCTCTTTCCGTCTGGGTTTCTTTCACAACAATGACTGGCTCGCTGTACATTATCCATTACATATCAACCTCAGTTATATTTTTTACCTTATTCTGACCTTTAGGGAAGACACTATGGCATTCAACTTGTCTAATACATGTAACACAGTACAGGCAAACAGGGCAGCTGAGGGAAAAGTCATCATTCAGCTAGATGACATGCTTCTCCTGCTCTTTATGGAACAAATTCACCCGTGGGAAGATCTGTCTTTTCTCTTTTTTTTTGTCCTTACAAACCAGGGTTTTTCAGTCCCATTAAACACATGCTTAATGTTGTGACGTAAACAAAACCACTTGCTTATGTTCAGGCAACAAAACCACTATAGTAAAAAAACACTGTGACACTGAACACGGGACACGAACAATCAGCTGATTGTAATATGACGCACGGAACCCGAACAGCGGTCTCCTGGATGAAAGCCGTGTGTTTGTTGGACCCATCCAGCTCCCCTTTCGCCCGCCCTGTGTGTTTCTTTTTGCTCTTTAAGCTACGTCAACACACTCTCGGCGTACTTTCACTGACTGTTTAATATTTACATGGATGGGTTTACATTGTGCGTCTCATACCAACACTAAAGGGTGGCTTAAGCATCAGTATCTAACGCAGAGGGTCTTGACAAAGCATTGGTATTTGACGCCCTGGGAATGAGAACCGGCTGGCTCCCCTATGGGTTTTTTTTGTTGGGGGGGGGGGGGGGGGGGGGTTTACTGCAGTAGCTAAAAATGTGTTGTTAATGATACTAGACGTCAGATTAGATCAGTCCTTGTTTTCAGAGTCACTCTTCTTTATTGTGCTTTATTAAAAATAAAATATAATATAATATTTCTTCTTCCAATCGATATCTCCAAATGACTGCAGAAAATATATGCTGCTTTAGAATTTTTTTTTTGAAGCTTTGGTAACATTTGCACAGTAAACACAGTAAAGCTCCGGACACTGACTTCACATTAAGGTGCAGCCCTGTCTCCTAAAAATTGTTTAAAACTGCGAGAGCAGAGAATACGTTTCCCTCGAATGCAGTTTAGTTATATGGGAACGTCATTTTCTAGGAGACAGGGTTGTATTCATTGGTAAGCACAAGCAGGAAGTGACAGGAAGTAACAGCAGCAGCTCAACTCATCAAAATTAGCTCACTTCAGCAAAATAACAGAGCAGAGCAGAAAATGTTTAAGTATTTAACGTGAATTGGTCACAATGAGGTCAGTATCAATCCAATTCACTTCTCAGTGGCTTGATTTGTATAATTCAGAGGCCTAAAGAGGTAAAGCTATACAGCATCTTATAAGAAACACTTTGCTCTAGCTGACACTGCTGCAACATTTGATCTCCCCCTCTCTGTTCCATCTGATGAGGCTGTTTAGGAGATTATTGGACTGTAAAAGCACTTCTATTAAACCATTACTACACACCATGGAAAGCATGAATCACTGTGTGTGAGCGTGTGCAGACACTAATTTCCTTTCAGCTTTTAAGCGTAATGGTACATGTTAAACACAGCAGAAGAAGAAATTAAGCATCCTGGACGCTGTTGCTAAGAAAGCTTGGAGACTTTCTCGAGAAGGCCTCATAAACGTGTGCGTGTTAATAACTTACAGATAATTGCCAAAATAAAAGTGACCAGCGCGACATGTCTTAATAGGGTGTTGTACTTTCAACAGATGCCAAAACACCTTCAATATGTGTCTGAAACTCAGTTGGAGAGGTGCAACACCATCCCTCCACAGACCATGACATCAACTGATGTCTGATGATGGTGGAAAATACCAACTCTCACATGGGAAGCTCGGCGGACTGGCGGGCCTGAGTTGACCCCCCGCCAGTCCGGAGCATCTCAGAATTATTTTTAAGATGTTTTTTAAACTAGTTACAATCGGGCGGCTTGATTGGAAACATAGATAGAATGGTTGGAAAGCTCTCATCTGTTGGTTAAAACATGAACACACTATAGGAAAAAACTTTACCCTCACTCATTCAACTATCACAACACCTCGCAAGCTTAGCTAGCTATAGTCAAACTGTCAGTAATCAATATTGAATCTGTGTTAGAGCTTTTTAAAATTCTCAATCCCGTGATTCCATCTGTTATCACTAGGGCTGCCAGTTGATTAAAATATTTAATCGCGATTAATCGCGTGATTGTCCATATATCGCGATAAATCGCAAATTAATCACACGCTTTTTATCTGTTCAAAATATATTATAATTAAAGGGAGATTTTACAAGTATTTAATATTCTTATCAACAGTGGGCAAATATGCTGCTTTATGCAAATGTATGTATATTTATTATTGGAAAACAATTAACAACACAAATCAATGACAAATATCGTCCAGAAACCTTCACAGGCACTGCATTTAGCATAACAAATATAAAATATGCTCAAATCATAACATGGCAAACTCAAGCCCAACTGTCTGTAAAGGGGAGATTCGTGGGTACCCAGAGAACCCGTTTTCATTCACTTATCTTGAGGTCAGATGCCAGGCCAGTTTTTTCTCGCCGAAATTTAGCGCAAGTTTGGAGCGTTATTTAGCCTCCCTTGTGATAAGCTAGTATGACATGGTTGGAACAGATTCCTTAGGTTGTCTAGTTTCATATGATGCCAGTATCCTCCAGTATTTTGCCAGCCTCTAGCTTTAAAACTGAGCCCTCGACAACCTAAAAATCGCGAGTTGCGTTAAAAGAAATTAGAGACGTTAAAACAATTTAGCGTTATCGTGTTAACTTTGACCGCCAGGGCCCTTAATGCTGCAATCAGTTTGATTCTGGCCCACACGGACCCCAGGTCAAAAAAAGTCAGTTGACCGCAGGCCCTCACCAGACCACCAGCCTTCTTCAAAAGTTAGGCCTACTTGCCACTGGGCCTTTTCTGGCGGAAACCCTGGACACGCCAGACTCTCCCTGAAGTGTTCAGCTGGGTTGAGATCTGAGGGGCCATATGTTTTTTTGTTTTGTGTTCAAGGTCATCAAAACATTTGGTGACCATTTGTGGCCCCGGCTGATTAGGGGGCAGGGTGTCAACTCCCATCAAGACTTGAATAACTACTGAAGGTGCTTATTGAAAGACTGGCTCTGTGTTTCCTTGTCCTCTGAAGAACTGAGAATATGCACTTACGGATGATTTGGTCGCATTTTGGTAAAGTATGTCTGACCAACTGACTACATATTTATTGTGAACATTTGTGTATGAAGGTGGCAGAGACGAATGTCCCTTATTAAATGCGAGAAGTTACTCATGAAGGTTTATTAGAGACAATAAAGGAGGACAGCAGGAATATTACATTTTGTTAAATTTCCACTTGTTCTTTTTATTTTAAATTTTCCAGCTGAAAAGCTTGTTTCTTTGACATAACAGAATTAAAAAAAATCATTTACACACAACCCTAACCCTACCCTATCACAGAGAAGCAGCCTTTCTTTGTATTTGTGGTGATCTTGATATTTCCTGTGATTGTGAATTATAATTTTTTTGTCAACTCAAAATACAGCCAGAATCTCAATATATCTATTTTTTTTCTTTTTTGTGATTGCACAAAAAAATTAAACATGAGATGTAATTAAACCGTATTCTTTAGCTTCCCATGCTTGTTATACTGTAATGTTCAGGAGGAAACAGTTCCCACATGACCACTCATTTTCTTCTCACATAGGCCTGCAGTACTTTTTACAACAGAAGGTTGTATTTATTCTTTCCAATGAAATTCAGAAGGGACAAAAGATATATATATATATTTAAACTTATTTAAAGAACACAAGTTCAACATGTATGTGTAATGTAATGTATGACAGTGCATTCTTAATGACTGCTAATAGAGATGGCTGATTCTTTGCCCTTCTAGTTAGATCTAATTGGATATTTAGCCAGGAGCACCAGGAATCGCCCTGCAATCTTTAGCAACGCAAGTGTCATAACTTTGGTTTAACATCTTTTATGAGGACAGTAGTCACAAAGGTACAGCATTCCTGTCACAGTAACCAAGGCACCGGGTCAAACATAACAATCTAAACATTTAGATCAGCCATAACATTATGACCACTGAGAGGTGAAGTGAATAACATTGATTATCTCGTTACAATGGCACCTGGCAGTGGGTTGGATATATTAGGCAGCAAGTGAATATTTTGAACTTTGAACTTTGTGTTGGAAGCAGAAAAAATGGGCAAGCGTAAGGATGTGAGCGACTTTGACAAGGGCCAAATTGTGATGGCTAGACGACTGGGTCAGAGCATCTCCAGAACTGCAGCTCTTGTGGGATGTTCCCGGTCTGCAGTGGTCAGGACCTACCAAAAGTGGTCCAAGGAAGGAGAACCGGTGAACCGGCGACAGGGTCAGACCCGAGGCTCATTGATGCATGTGGAGAGCGAAGGCTGGCCCGTGTTGTCCGATCCAACAGAAGAGCTACTGTAGCTCAAACTGCTGAAAAATGTAATGCTGGTTCTGATAGAAAGGTGTCAGAACACACAGTGCATCGCAGTTTGTTGCGTATGGGGATGCGTAGCCGCAGACCGGTCAGGGTGCCCGTGCTGACCCGTGTCCACCCCAATAGCGCCTACATTGGGCACGTGAGCATCAGAACTGGACCACGGAGCAATGGAAGAAGGTGGCCCGGTCTGATGAATCACGTTTTCTTTTATATCATGTGAAGGTGGTGTTGACTCGGCCTCCAAATTCTCCAGATCTCAATCCAATCGGGCGTCTGTGGGATGTGCTGGACGAACAAGTCCGATCTATGGAGGCCCCACCTCGCAACTTACAGGACTTAAAGGATCTGCTACTGACGGCTTGGTGCCAGATACCACAGCAGACCTTCAGAGGTCTAGTGGAGTCCATGCCTCAACGGGTCAGGGCTGTTTTGGTGGCAAAAGGGGGACCTACTCAATATTAGGCAGGTGGTCATAATGTTATGGCTGATCGGTGTACATTGCATATACAAGAATCAGCATTGCACATTTGTTAACAATTCAGTTTTTTTTATAGTATTTTTCTCAAAAAACTTGCTATTTATTTTGAGGGGAAACTGTTTTTCAAAGTTGGTAGATTTCTGTGAGCTGAAGTCCAGCACAGCAAAAGCAGCGTGCAGCAGAGGCAGCTACTGAAAGCCAGTCTTGAGTTTCACAGACAGTTTTTGATGTAAGGAAATGAGTTCAATAGGTCCATCCTGTCTGAAATGCAGGCAAGGGGCCCATCCAGCTTGTAACTTGTAATCCTTTAGAAGTCGTTGAAGAGAAGACATCAACCTGACAAAAGGTCGACAATTTACTGTGGTTATTCTGTGCGTGATTAGAGGGACGTGCTAATTGTGTAACCCACACAGTGCTATACGCAACATGAACTAAACTGCAGCAATTATTCCCCTATACTGATCCGACTTATTACTGTAGCTCCACTGCAGTCAAATAAAGGAAATAAAGGGGAAAAATTTCATTCAATTTGCCACACGACCAAGGCCGGTGGAATTTGTATTCAACAAACTGTTGTTTTGCAGTACGAATACATAAATGGAAACATCAGACAATCATGGTAATGCATGTCAGTGGTATGTGAGGAGGGGAGGGGCTCAGAGTCCTGATGGCTAAGGGAAAAAAGCTGTTTGTGAAGTGTTCGGTCATAGTGGACAGTGACCTGTAGCGCCTCCCTGAGGGAAGGAGCTGGAAGAGGTGATGAGCAGGATGAGAGAGAGATCAGAGATGATCTTCTTCGCTTGCTTTATATATTTTCGGAGTAATCCTGTGCGGGGATTTATTGTCTGTCAGAGGTAAGTGTTTCAGGGTTCCGGCCGCTGATATGTGCCTTTCTAGTTGCCTCGAGCCCGGCACGCTCCAGAAGATAGGTGGGTCAAGTTTTGTCACATCTGAGGAAGTTGTTTTGTTGGGATTAACACGCCCATCGACCACCCCAACCTCCAAACCCTTACTTTTCAGTTCCACCACAAACGGGCACACTACAGCATTGGCTCTGAACACTGCATGGAATGTAAATCCTGAGGTGTGGAGTCGTCCAATATGACTCCTGAGGATATTGAACTACCTTTTCTGCAGCTGTGTACGTCAAAGGCAGCATGATAGTCATTTATATCGTTGTTCCCATCTGTTAAGATGATTTTGTTTGCCACACCTTTAATGTGGTATGGGGCTGGTGTCCAAAGCCGCCGTCCTCTTCCAGGAGGCTCAATGTGTCCTGGTATAGACTGATGGCTGGGTATGCTGTGCTGGGCCTCTGAACCTCTTCAGCAGCCTGCAGCGTCTTGTGGTCTGGCTATACAGTGGGTCTGGAATTAAACTCGCATTACAAATTCTACATTAATCAAAGCTGACCACAGTATATTCAACAACAGCAAATGGACAAATCAATTCACTTAAAGTGATGTCAATGAAAAACTTCAGCTGTCCAGCTGCTCTCTCAGCAGTGGTCTCTTCTGCACAAGGTTCTTCCAAGACTGTGTGCACCATTTACCATCAATCCGTCCATCCGAAAGACAGTGCTCTCCTTTGTTCTCCTCAAAGCCTGCATGGCCTTCAGTGTTGACTTAAAAAATATATATGCCATTTGAAATTACATTTAGGTATTAATCTGAACGTGGATCCACATAGTAAGTTAAGTAAGGGCAGAACAAGTTGGACAGATAAACCACGAGAAAAAAAAACAGACTAAGAAGGCAAATACGGCAAAAGGCAGAAGTTACACTACATATAAATCAATGTTTGCCTGAAAATACAATAGATGTTTTTATTGGCCTGTTCAAATGCCAAAACGAGCATTCTTGGCCGTCAAGACTGAATATCAACCGCGATGTAAAGAATTGCTATCTTGGGATTGAGCGGTGAATATAAACCAACTCCTCCCTTGTTTTGTGAGCTTTCCCAAATGATTTCCTCATATGCCATTTATTAGATTTTGGCACTGGTTCTCTGGTGAAGACAGCAAGATGATTTGTTGACTTTTACAACAATTTTATAAGAAGCCAAGAGAACAATACAACTGCAGTTTCAAATGTATAAACAAGAGCTGTTCAAAGTTAGCGCAAATACATTTTAACGCCACTAACTTCTTTAACACATTCACGCAGTGCATCTTTTGGAGGTTTTAGTGGGCTCAGTTTTAAAGCTAAATAAATTTATAAAACTTAATATACTGGCATCATGGCTAAATAACGCTACAAAGTTACGCTAAAGTTTGGCGAGGAAAAACTGGCATGGTCTTGTTCAGAGGGGTCCCTTGACCTCTGACCTCAAGATATGTGAATGAAAATGGGTTCTATGGGTACCCACGAGTCTCCCCTTTACAGACATGCCCACTTTATGATAATCACATGCAGTTTGGGGCAAGTCATAGTCAAGTCAGCACACTGATACACTGACAGCTGTTGTTGCCTGTTGGGCTGCAGTTTGCCATGTTATGATTTGAGCATATTTTTTATGCTAAACGCAGTACCTGTGAGGGTTTCTGGACAATATTTGTCATTTTTTTGTGTTGTTAATTGATTTTCAATAATAAATATATACATATTTGCATAAAGCAAGCATATTTGCCCACTCCCATGTTGATACGAGTATTAAATACTAGACAAATCTCCCTTTAAGGTACATTTTGAATGGATAAAAAATGTGCGAGTAATTTGCGATTAATCATGATTAACTATGGACAACCATGCGATTAATTATATTAAATATTTTAATTGATTAACACTACAAGCCTATTCTACCTTGTTGGAAAAGGTTACAAGAGCATAATTGGCTTTTGCATATCTGAGCTAGGCTGTACCATTTTCTACAGTATATATGTCCAGTATCAGATGCTACTTCCTTGATCTGGTTTTTGAAAAATGGTTTGACATTTTTTTAATCACTGTTAGTTCAATGTTATGCTAACTTAAGCTAACCATCTCCTGGGCTATAGCTTCACATTTAACAGACAGATATGAGAGTGCTATTGATTGCTTCTCTTGGCAAGAAATCAAGTGTTTGTGCCAACATTTTGAACATTTCCACTAATGGTTCTGAACTGTCTTATTTTAGGGACATCATGTCTTTGGATCAGGGCTTGCTCTCTCATTAGGACTATTGCTTGGCCAACAATAAAGTGCTACAGGAATGAGTCCTAAAACCCAGAATTGAGTTAGCATTTAAGCACTTCCTGTTCCCTCGTCTGGAAGTCAATGGGTTTTTTGAATGGCTTTTTAGTTAGATGCCTGAAATAAAGTCTGTGGTTAACACAAGCTGAAGAGATTTTAAAGTTTTGTTCTTCAACATAAATACATAAATAGATATCCTACTTGTGAATTTGTAAGCCTTTATGTGTCTTAAAAAAGGCGGTTCCTAACATGTGGCTAAGTGAGACTACTAAACATCATCACGCCGTCGCGTCCACCTGTACAGTCTCGTTGTGTATAATCGCGCTCATGGTGTAGTTTGTTTATAGCCTAACGTTAGCTTTTTACTTCTGGCGATTGCATTCACACTTCAAAAATTCTACTACTTCATCTTCCTGTGAATCAGAGAATGTTGACAGTGCCTAATAAAAGGGAAATTATTAAACACTTTCCGAGCTATGATAGCTTTTTGTAGGTTGCCCGGAAAATCTTTATTTTCTGTGGCAACGCTGATGTAAAAATATATTATTTTATATGTGCTGCACATAAAAGTCGGGTTAAACTTGTAATTCCTAAATATAAGAATTCCTGATTTGTAAGATATTTAGAAGGCTTTAAGGACACAAACTAATGCAATCATGCATAGTATGATTTCATTTTATGACTACAAAAGTCTGTAATATTCCACAGATCCTGTGCTTCTGTCGTACCTCACTTCAACAAATATTACCACAGAAAATGGCCAAGTCTTTGGCATTTAACAGAGTTCTTAAACCAGGCAACTTGCATCTGCCAAATATGACTTCAACATTTTACAGGCTCGTGTCTCCGCTGCAGACTGCTATGATGCTAGATTAAACTGTCAACACTTCTTCTTCACCATGCTGACAATGAAATAAACGCAGACACAGGAGCAACACCTCTAGTGAAAAGCAGATACTGGGTGGCAACTAAGACCATTGGAAACAGTAATACACCAAAGTAGTAGAATATTATTTCAGGCCACTGACAATCTGTGTTTTATTTTGAAATACTGTAAATTGACAGAGTATGTACCAATAACGTTTTAATGCCAGTAGAATAAAAAATAAGACCAATACTGCAATAGTCTGTATCGCTATAGAGAATGCAAGGAAGGGAAAACAATTCCAGACCTTTCAGAGTAAAGGTCTAAATCTGAAGTTACAAATTAAAGAATAAGGCTGTACAATTTCTGTATTATTGTCAACAAATGCCTGTCCGTGGCTCTCATCCTCAACCCCATTCATTCATACTGAAGATGTAATTATTGATTATAATTATTGAAGAAAAAAAAAAAACTTTCACAACTATACAGTTTCATAGACTAAAGAATTTCCTAGTAAATAGCGCATTTGTTGGAGACAATTATCAGATGCGGATTAATACACATTTGGTGATTTAGTGAGTATTTAAGGCCACAGAAAGATATAGTATGTGGGATTGATTGAAAATGTACTACAGTGGTTGTTTTTGATAGTAATGAAGGAACACATTACCCAGTGCAACGGTGTGGTTTACTTAGTTTTTGGACAACAATGGAGCTCTATATGGCACAGTGGGATTGGAATTAATTATTAATTGTTGGTTTTGGTCTTTTAATAGGATTTGTTGGCAGTGAGAAAAAAAATAGAACATCTCTTATTCTTTAAAAGGCTTTTGTTGGTTGTCTTTAAGAAGTTTAAATACCTTGACATAAGAAAATAGCCCAGTCCTGTTTATGATACCATGGTAAGGGGAAAAGGGGAGAATACACTATCTACTGTGGTCTCTATCTTGTGTGCTGTATCTCTATTTGTGACCTCATGAAACTAGGTATTTTACACACAAACACACACCCTCACACCCACACCAAAGGGCACAGATAAACCTGCGTACCCCACATAGCTTTGAATATCTCTTTTACAGTAATTGCTGTGGTGGTGTTGAGAGGGGAGAAACCTGAGTACTTCCACATGAAGCATGAGAGCCCAAGCCTCGGCATGTCCTGGGTACTTTCTATGATGCCACATCAATGGCGGGACACGGAGCTTGTCATTAAATTGATCTAATCAAGTTTGGAGAAATTACAATATGCAGACAAGGTCTGTGATTTCTGCTGCATGTGGTCTCTGTGCATCCAGAGTGAAGTAGCAGTTGTGCAGCGAGGCGTGCCATGGTGACTGGGCCATTATCCACACTGACACTGCAAATTATTGTAGAGCTCTACCTTTCCAAATGTTTGGAGGAGCTCATGGCTGTGGAATGCCTCTGCATTTCATCCACAAAGCTTCAGCTTCTTCGGCTTCAGTCCAACTGGTGGGTAAAAGTGCTGTGAATATATTGCAAAATGGGTTGTCTAAACCACAGTGAAACCACTTGAATAGTTCCCAAAGTATACAACTTCACTCATGTGGCACTCAGGCCGAAGTAATCTGAGTTGAGGTTGAGGCATTTCAAACACCATGGGTAGCTCTCTTAGAATAGAAGAAATATTGATTTCTCTTTAAAAGGGAAGAAGTGACCACAAAGGATGGACTGATTACAAACTGAAAAAATAAAGTGAAAAACTACCTCAGAGGAGTATGTAAAAGTAGAGAATGCAGTTCCTGAAGAAATTGCAGTATGAATAATGGATGTTGAAGGGCTGATGCTACACTGGATTGCTGGCTTTAAAAGTTGAATAATACCAATAATGTATAAAAGATGTGGAAAATGTTAAGGTTTGTCGAAGAGCTGACGGTATACTATTTCGCTGGCTTTAATCTGTAAGAAGAAGGTGAAGTAGTACGAATAGTTGCATGTCATTGAAAAGTTGAATAATACCAATAATGTATAAAAGATGTGGACTTTTTTTTTAATAGCTGATACTACACTGCATTGCTGGCTTTAAAAGTTAAATAATACCAATAATGTATGAAAGATGTGGAACATTTCAAAGTTTGTTGAAAAGCTGACACTACACTGTATTGCTGGGTTTTATCTGGAAGAAGGTGAAATAGTCGGAATACCTGGAAAAGTGGGAATGGGTTTAATTCATATTAATGTCATTGTCATGTCAAAAGTTGAATAATACCAATGAAAAAAAGCAACTGAAGCATTATAAATAGTTAGTCCTGAGTTCCCTGTTAAGATAGTTACCCTCTGGGGATTTTATTTTGAAAGACAAGGTCCATCCCTAGTTTCCTGTTAACATACAATGAGAGTTTGGTGCTTTTATTTTGAAAAGAAAGTCTCATCCTGAGCTTCCGGTTCAGAAACAGTTACTATATGGGGCTTTTATTTTGAAGGGGTTGAGGGGTTACATAAATAGACTGTCTGTTTCCCTCCCAACACTAGTCCCTCCTTGTGCTTTGGTCTCTGCTGAGCCATTGAGCCATGGTCTCCTGCTGTGCTGCAGCATCCTGAAGTTCAGGGAGGAAATTAAAGCACAAGACTTATTTGTTTCTAAATAGGAAGCATTGCATAAATAGATCTGGGCAACATGGCCCCTGTTTTAACATCGAACTCAGGGTTTTCACACCAAACTGCAGTGAATTTTTAACTGTGCTAACTGACAGGGATCCTCCACACTGCAGTATTACTTTGCTAAAACTGGATGGAAGTTCAGTTAAACTGTATGTAACTAAAATGTTCTAAGAGGTGAGGTCTCAGAATAGAGACTTGGGGGGGAAAAGGGGAAAATTGTCTGCAGTGTCTGATGAAACCACTCTAAACATGCTCAGTGTGAATGCCCCTGTAGAAGAACAACATCAGTATGTTCAAGTTCAGTCTAAAAGAACAGTACTGACAACTCTGTGGTTGGTCTGCATGCTATGTTCATTGAATATACCATTCAATATATCATAATGGTAAAACAGGTGTGTGTTATTACATGTAATAATCTAGATCTTGCAAAGATTGGGATACTTTACATTTAAGAAACAACATTAAAAACTCAATGTAATAATAAACTTGACAGGACAAAAATGATAATGTAGTTTGAGCAGCAGCAAAACAGCAAAACCGAGTGATATGTAGAAATGTCTGAGGCTCACTTTTACCGTTAGATCCTCACATATCGGTCCTGCTCTGTCTCTGTCCCGAAAAAGACAACCCTGTGTCAAAGACAGACCTTCATTATTATAAGAGGTTGATATGGTGAATATGGAGGGTGCGCTTCCATGCGCAATGCTGCAAACATTGGGATACGTTGCATTGAAGAAATAACATTAAAAACGTAATAATAAACTTGACAGGACAGAAACAGTTTGCCTTCAGGGCTTTCTGGCAGAAAGGGTTTATTTTAACCCAAACCATGAAGTTTTCCTAAACATAACTAAGTGGGTTTGATACCTAAACTTAAGGAGATTTCTGGCAGAAAGCCATTAAGACAAACTTCTCCCATGTGCTTTCAGAGCCCTCATCATACATTGTTAACCGACTCTGCCATGAACACTGCCCCCACCCCATGAGTCACATAGTAGGCCTACACTAAATATACTGATGCAGATATCAATTATCATTATTATTAATAATCTATAAATATATTGTAGGGAAACCTGTACGGGATTAATTAATCTATTCATTAAAAAAGGTATAAAATGCACATGAAAAATCTGAATAGCTTCCTTAGCCTACCAATCATAATAATTTAATCTTTTTATGAAGCTAATAAAATAATGTATATCTCAACTCTGAAGTATAGGCCTACCTGAATTTAGTATTTCCCAGTATACAGTACAGTATGGCCACCAGTGGTTTGTGGTAATTAAAGTGATTTGCTTGTATGAATATGCAGCACTAAAACATAATACTAAACATATTAAATGTGAGTCCTGCTTTATTAGGTAATAAACCTGTGTCAAAGACAGACCTTCATTGTGATAAGAGGTTGATTTGGTGAATGTAGAGGGTGCGCTTCCATGCTCACAATGATACTTTGCATTGAAAAAAACAACCATAAAAACTCAATGTAATAATAAACTTAATGGAACAAAAATAAATATTTTACCCTCTTTAGGAAATGCAGTTTGTTTTTTTAGTTCTAATAAAAAATGTCCCGACAGCTGTGATGGAGATGGACTCATCCTGAGGACGGCTACTATGTTCCAAATGTTTTTACTAAATAACCTGTAAATCTGTGTGAAACAGCAAAACCGAGTGAAATGTAGAAATGTCTGAAGGTACCGTTAGACCCTCACTGATCCTGTTGTCATGTCGGGAGATTTAAAGAGGCCTCATTAATGAAGTTTCAGATGCTGTGCCAACGTGCGTAAAATGCGCACAGCGGCTCTTTCAATGTGGAGACGCATAAAGCTATCAGTCCTGCTGCTGTGTGATGACTACAATCATTTAATAAACTCAAAGGTTAAAAACAGTCCCTTTAAGTTCTTAAGCCACTTCAGACTCGTAGTAAACCTGCAAAATGTTGCTGAACGTAAAGTTCAGGTGTTTTTCATTTGTTCATTTTCTTTGGATGACCAACACAGACAAAAAACAACTATATTTGGATCAACATATAAAATCAGTTGAGCCAACTTACTGTATATTGTCAGGCTATAGGGAGAAAATGAGAACTCATCAGTGCTTGTCCCCTGATTTATACATCAAACAAAGCATTTCATACAACACATGAGAGGAGTACAGTCTACAATTATCATTTTTTTTATTTTTATTTCCAACAGGAGATAAATGGTAGATATTTACAACAGGAGAAGGTAGCTGAAGGTGGGCCTCACAGACCCAGATCAGCTACAGATGCCCAGCCCCAGCTCTCTAAGAAGACGAGGAAAAACTCCCCATGAACATTAGAACAGCATAAAGGACATGGGAAGAAACCTCGGGAAAGGCAATTCAAAGAGAGATCCCCTCTCCTCAGACGGCTGGGTAATCATATCTTTGTGAGGACCAGTTTCACACCAGAAAAGTGAACTCAGTTCACTTCCCAAGAGTAAAATAAAGTGTCAACCCACAAAACAACCCTTTTCCAAGTGCTGTTTAGGGGGTCAAGACTGATTGATCCTCACAAGTATACAAGAACAAATGCATGTGTATGTGTGCGCATTAGTAATCATATCTTTGTGAGGACTGGTTTCACACCAGAAAAGTGAACTCAGTTCACTTCCCAAGAGTAAAATAAAGTGTCAACCCACAAAACAACCCTTTTCCAAGTGCTGTTTAGGGGGTCAAGACTGATTGATCCTCACAAGTATACAAGAACAAATGCATGTGTATGTGTGCGCATTAGTAATCATATCTTTGTGAGGACTGGTTTCACACCAGAAAAGTGAACTCACTTCACTTTACAAGATACAAGAACAATGTATGTGCATTTTCTTTCTCCTGAGCATGGCATTAGCGTGGCATTAGAAGAGCTTCCGGTACCACTTGGTCCTCTTCTTTGTTTTGCCGATCAGATTCTCAAGATCATCCAGCTGGGAGCTTTCGTCGGTCGTCCACTCATATTCTTCCTCCTGCAGAGTCTGCTGGACGCTTTCGGCGGCCTAGGGATGATAATAACTAACAGTTTAATTGTTAACCAACATTAAGCATTTTAACCGATTAACGGTATCGGTTAATAATTACTGAAAAAGCTGAGAAAAACTCAGAGGAGCAGCCCGTCAGTTTAAGGAGAAAAGCTGGTCCACCTTAACAGCCCAACGCCCAACCTTAAAAGCTGGCGCACCGTAGTTGCGAGCCACAAATCTTGTCGGTTAATAACGAGGGTCGGTTATCGGTTAAGAACATTTTTCAAAATTAGCATCCCTACCTTGGCCTGAAGGAGAGATAACTCGTGGCACTCGATGCGATGACTCTGTATCTGCTGCGCAGCCTTCTCCAGAGCGTCCCCGAGGGTGTCGTTGCTCTGTTTTTGCTCGTGTAGCTGAGCAACAAAGGAGAAGCTGGTTTTCTCAGTCTCCTCCAGAAGGGAGGTTTTTTCCTGCTGCCAGAGGAGACGGTCACTCGCTAGCTGATCTTCAAACTTTGTCTTCAGATCAGCCATGATGGTCTTGTGCACCTTGTCCTGCATCTCCAGCTGGACAAGATGGGAGTCATGGGATTTTTCCAGCTCTGCCAAGTGGGAAGACTTGTCCTCCTGCCACATGTGATGTGCAGACTTCAGCTCCTCCTCAGCATACTTTAGAGCAGCCATGATCTTACTCTTATCGACTCGGAGTTCTTCCATTTCAGGAAGACAGTTGGACATGAATTTGTCTGTCTCCTTCCGGATGGCGACAATCCTCGTCGAAAATACGTTTTTCTCAGACTTCAGCAGATCTTCTGACTTTTTCAGATCTGCTGTGAGCTTCTCTGTCTTTGCTCTCTGCTCGTTCAGCTGGGCTTGATGGGTCTTCGCCTCATCCTTCGTCTTTTGGAGGTCCTCCTTTGTCTTGCTCAGCTGTCCTTGTAGTTCTTTCCTCTCAGTCTCGAGCAAGAACTCCATCTCCCACTCCATGTTTGTTTTAGCCAAAGCGAGCATCTTCCTTTCAGCGAGGAGCACAGACTTCTCTTCCTCCAAATCCTTTCGAAGTGCCTCGTTCTCCCCCTTCATCTTCTTCGACTTTAAGTACTGGTTCTTGATGATGCCGTCCTTCTCGCTCAGGTATTTTTTAGCATTGTTCAGCATCGAGCAGAACTTCTCCAACTGGAAGTACTGGTTCTTGATGATGCCGTCCTTCTCGTTCAGGTCTTTTTGTGCATTGTTCACCATCGAGCAGAACTTCTCCAACTGTAAGTACTGGCTCTTGATGATGCCGTCCTTCTCGCTCAGGTATTGTTTAGCACTGTTCAGCATCGATCTAACCTTCTTCAACTCGAAGTCCTGGCTCTTGATGATGCCGTCTTTTTCGCTCAGGTCTTGTTGAGCGCTGTTCAGCATCGAGCCGACCTTCTCCAACTGGAGGTCCTGGCTCTTAATGATGCCGTCCTTCTCGCTCAGGTCTTTTTGAGCATTGTTCAGCATCGAGCCAACCTGCTTCAAACGGTAGTCCTGGTTCTGAATGATGCCGTCCTTCTTGCTCCGGTCTTTTTTAGCATTGTTCGGCATCGAGCCAACCTTCTTCAGCTGGAAGTCCTGGCTCTTAATGATGCCGTCCTTCTCGCTCAGGTCTTTTTGTGCATTGTTCAGCATCGAGCAGACCTTCTCCAACTGGAAGTCCCGGTTCTTGATGATGCTGTCCTTCTCGCTCAGGTGTTGTTCAGCATCGTTCAGCATCGAGCCAACCTTCTTCAACTGGAAGTCCTGGTCCTTGATGATGCGGTCCTTCTTGCTCAGGTCTTTTTGAGCATTTGATTTCAGGGACTTATCCCTAGACGGAGAGTGGTCACGTTTAGCATGAGCCTTATCGAGCTGGGCTTTCAGGCCAGATATCTCCCTCTGCAACAGGTCCTTCTCTTGGCCCCAATTGATGTCCTTCTGATCATGAAACCAATCGAAGAAATTGCCCAGACCGTCCTGCTGGACGTCCAGGAGGATTCTCCCCTCAGATGTACTGCGGGTGATCTTCGCCTCGCTGTCATTCAGCTGATCCCTGCATGTTTCTTCCAGGGTAGTGAGGAAGAAATCCTTCGTTTCAAACTCATTGGAGTCGAAATCAATGTATTGCGTCATTGTCTCAGTTTTTCTTCTCCTCTCGATAACAACTCTGCCACAGTCAAATAACGATCTGATCCAAACTTCTGGTGCTGGGGGGTATATGTAGATTACCAACATTCTAGAAGTGATGATGCGTCAAGGGCGATGGCTGACCGTATTCCTTTCTACTCCTATTCCTTCATTCCTTTGATTCTATCGTTGCTATGGATACCAGTTTGATTACGTTTGAAAATATGAATGTAATGATTTCTGATTATTCCTAAAATATAGCAAAGAAGGTACACTTTACACTAGGGAGATTTGTCAAGTATTAAATACTCTTATCAACATGGGAGTGGACACATAATGCTGCACAACACAAAGTAACAGCAGAAATATAATATAAAAGTTATAATCTCATCAATTTTAGGACTCATTCCTGTAGCACTCTGTAGCAAGCTCTGCAACTATAGTGTTCTGGTTCAATCTCACCGCTCAACTTTATTTTCCAGCAGCAGCAGGCAGCGACGTACATGAAACCTGCCTTGGCGAAGGTCTGCGCTCCCCGAGTGCACTTCTAGTTTCATATGATGCCAGTGTCAGTGAAAGTAATGGCCCCACCTTTGAATATAAAGGCTACAGTCAGTAGTCACAGAAGGCCTACTCATAAAATGCACTGACTTCACTGATACCGAATCTCCCTCCAAACTAAATTGAAAAGCTGACGGACCCTGAATATGATCTGATCAATACCACGTTTGCAGATTGATTTGTTGACTATGTAATGTCACAGGACTGACAAATTCCATAGGTTGTGTCGGCCACGTAATGTAGTCAACAATGAACAACAGCTATGAAACTGAACATTAGCTTGATGATGTTGTAGAATGTGAAGGTATTTGGTAGCCTACTGTGTGAGAGAATGTGTATTTTTATGGATCAATAGGTATGGCGGCAATCACTTCAGGGTGTCGGATCAGGACACTATTTTGTGTTCAGGTGAGAGTGTAGAAACAGAGAGATGCAGAGTCCAAGTGTAGAGTTAAGGCTGTTTATCTTGATGCAGATCAAAGCATACAAAATAATGGTGTGTGAAGTGGTCTGGGTATCATCGGATAATCCGTAACTCCTTTAGAATTCAAAAACACATTTTTTTTTCTCGTTTTAAACAAAAATCGAAAAACGGTCGTTTTCTCGTTTTTGGTTTCTGAATCAAAAAACGAAAAACAAATCCAATCTGGGCCGTTTTGTTTTTTGCGAATTCCTTTTATCATTATTCATTTTTAATTGAAGAACAGGAGTCACGTGGTTTTCTTGTTTTTTCGTTTTAAACCAAAAACGAAAAATGGAATCCTGTGATGCTCAAAGGAATGAATACTAAATATAAACAGTCGGCGTGAACAAACACATCAGTTTGAGGATAACACTTACAGGTAAAACTCATTCATTTAACCCTTTACAGACTTAATAGCATTCAAAACTGTATTTTGTGGAGCATTTTTGAATGGATGCCTTTAGTGTCATTGCACAGCTTTACAACGAATCTCTGGAGCAACTCCTCTCAGTGGTACAAAACAGAATAAAGTGCAAGATAAAAAGATAAATAGATAAAGTATAAAATAGACAGACCCAATAACTCACATATATAATAAATAAACTGGTAGCAGCATAGATAAACAATATTGCACAGTCAGTGTATTCCTGCAGGATATAATATTGCACGTCACAGTGATAGTGCATAACTACTACTGAGAGTTCAGTTCTTTTATTGTGCATGGATAAGAACTGTTCAGGAGTCTGGAGGTGAAGGTCTTAATAGGCCTATAGCGCCTCCCAGAGGACAGCAGAGTGAACAGGTGGTTGCCTGGGTGAGATGAGTCCTGGATCATGTTTGTTGGTAGTAGTAAGTATCAACTAACTTCCATCATGGAAAATGTGAGATTTGAACACTTTCTATGTATTTTACGGTCGAGGCTCTGTGTGTTTGTATAATGTATGTTCCCCACCAATTAAGATTTCTAATTAAAGTAAAAATATTAAATTAACTTTTGTCTCGTGTAAACATTCAACTTAGTTGTACAGTGTAAATAAACATTCTTGCGTTTTTCTATTTCATTTTTATTAGAAAGCCACCGATATTTCTTGATTTTTATAAATAAATATATATAAAACATGAAAAAAATAAGATTACGATAATTGTCAAGTTTTGAAAAAAAAACAAAAAGTATTTAAATAATTTATTTATCTTGTGCACAGAAATACATCTGCAGAAAAGTAGTTTCAGTGGAAAATGGCCACTAGATGTCTCACTAGATGGACAAACAGGATGCCAACTACAGAAGAAGAACAAGTGGACGTTCCTGTCCTCTACGAACCAATCAGAGCAGTGCTCTCTACAGGACCGCCCCATCCGCGGCTACAATCAGACTTTTTTTCCCCCTTACTTTATTTCGAAAGTTCAATACAGTAGTTACATAAACATGTTCAGATTTTTCTATAACAAAAAAAAACAGCAAATATATTTCACCGTATAAAAATAATATAAAATTAAAGGAAAGGAAAAGATGTATGAAAACAAAAGAAAAGAAAAAATTGGGGTATGTTAAACAATTGGAATAAATTTGAAATGTCTAAATAATCTAATTTTGTTATCTGGTTTTTGCCATTTTAGAATTTTTTTGTTTTAAGTTTTCAATCGCAGTCAGATATGTTTTAAAATCTTTAAAAGAATAAAAGGAGGGTTTTGGGGGTACATAAATAGACTCTCTGTTTCCCTCCCAGCACTCGTCCCTCCTTGTGCTTTGGTCTCTGCTGAGCCATTGAGCCATGGTCTCCTGCTGTGTTGCAGCATCCTGAAGTTCAGGGAGAAAATTAAAGCACAAGACTTATTTGTTCTAAATGGGAAGCACTGCATAAATAGATCTGGGCAACATGGCCCCTGTTTTAACATCGAACTCAGGGTTTTCAAACCAAACTGCAGTCAATTTTTAACTGTGCTAACTGACAGGGATCCTCCACAATGCAGTATATAACTTTGCTAAATTCTTAACTCTGCTAAAACTGGATGGAAGTTCAGTTAAACTGTATGTAACTAAAATATTCTAAGAAGTGAGATCTCAGAATAGAGACTTGGTGGGGTGGGGGGGAGGGAGAAGGGAAACATTGCAATTGTGTCTGATGAAACCACTCTAAACATGCTCTGTAGAAGAACAACATCAGTGTGTTCAAGTTCAGTCTAAAAGAACAGTACTGACAACTCTGTGGTTGGTCTGCTGTTAAGTTCATTAGATATGCCATTCAATATATCTAATGGTAAAAGAGGTGTGTGTTATTACATGTAATAATCTAGATCTTGCAAAGATTGGGATACTTTACATTTAAGAAACAACATTAAAAACTCAATGTAATAATAAACTTGACAGGACAAAAATGATAATGTAGTTTGAGCAGCAGCAAAACAGCAAAACCGAGTGATATGTAGAAATGTCTGAGGCTCACTTTTACCGTTAGATCCTCACATATCGGTCCTGCTCTGTCTCTGTCCCGAAAAAGACAACCCTGTGTCAAAGACAGACCTTCATTATTATAAGAGGTTGATATGGTGAATATGGAGGGTGCGCTTCCATGCGCAATGCTGCAAACATTGGGATACGTTGCATTGAAGAAATAACATTAAAAACGTAATAATAAACTTGACAGGACAGAAACAGTTTGCCTTCAGGGCTTTCTGGCAGAAAGGGTTTATTTTAACCCAAACCATGAAGTTTTCCTAAACTGGGTTTTTTAATTGGGTTGCTAGGCGCCGACGCGAGTGGCAGCCTGTCTTAGTAGCTCTCCGTGTTTCTACTTTCTTTGTCTTCTTTTTTGCTACTTTTTCGTTACTTTTAACTTTCTACTGCGCTTAGTTTTTGTCAGTGATAGTATACTGCACACTTTATGTAAATAGTTTCCTTTTTCACAGCCGTCTTATTTAGTTATTATATTTAGTTAGCCTGACAAACGGACATGATCGGACAACGGACGGTGTATTCATTTGAAGCGCTCCTCGCCTTTCGGGACCGAGTAGCAGCGCCACCAAAGGATTTACCTGCTGAGATACGGCGACACAGACGGGGATCAAGAGCCGGTGTGATCGTGAGGGGGAGGAGGGAGAAGGAGAGGAGGAGATTTAAACCCGTCCTGCCTTCAGTGATCATGGGCAATGTGAGATCTCTGGCCAACAAGACGGACGAGCTAGCAGCCCTGGTGAAAGACCAACGGGAATACCGAGAGTCCAGTGTGCTGTGCTTTACGGAGACATGGCTGAAGGGGATTATACCAGACTGCTTAGTGGAACCGGACGGCTTCACAGTGGTGCGAGCTGACAGAGACAAACAGAGCGGTAAAAAGAAAGGCGGAGGGCTTGCTGTCTTTGTGAACTCCAGATGGTGTAATCCCAAACACATCACCGTAAAGGAGCGCATCTGTACCCCAGACATCGAGCTGCTGGCTATGAGTTTGAGGCCATATTATCTGCCTCGAGAGTTCTCACACTGCATCATAGTAACTGTTTACATTCAACCGAGTGCTGTGGTGGTGCAGGCGAGTGACGTCATCCACTCCACCGTCGCGGGATTACAGACGAGGCACCCCAGCGCATTCATCATTGTAAATGGTGATTTTAACCATGTGAAGGTCTCCAGAGCCCTGTCGAACTTCACCCAGTATGTGACCTGTAACACCAGACACAATAAGACCCTGGACCTGCTGTATGCCAACATTAAGGAGGCATACAGCGCCACTGTTCTCCTCCCCCTTGGCGGTTCAGACCACAACCTCATCAGGCTTGTGCCAACATACAAGCCTGTTGTCAGGAGGCAGCCCGCCACCACCAGGACTGTTCAACAGTGGTCAGTGGAAGTTGAGGAGGAGCTGAGGGAGTGTTACAGGTCAACAGACTGGGAGTTGTTTGACAGGGTCCACGGTGAGGACATCGATGGACTCTCCCACTGCATCACAGACTACATTAGGTTCTGTGAGAAGAGCATCGTACCCACCAAAAAGGTACGCTGCTTTCCTAACAACAAGCCCTGGATCAATGGGGACATTAAAGCCCTGTTGAACAGGAAGAAGAGGGCGTTCATGGCCGGGGACATTGAGGGGGCCAAGGTTGTCCAGAAGGAGCTGAAGAAGGAGCTGAGGGCGGCCAAGGACACCTACAAAGACAGACTGGAGGGGAGACTACAGGCCGACAGCTCCAGGGAGGTGTGGGGGGGGGGGTTCAGGAAGATAACTGGCTACAAACAGCCGAGCCCTGGTGTTGAGGGGACCCAGGAACATGCAAATGAGCTAAACCTGTTTTTCAACAGGTTTGACCAACCAACCCCCATGAGCTCAGCAGGACAGCCTGGGTCCTCACTCACCAACACCAGTGCCCCCCCTCCACACCTCTCCTTCCCCTCCTCCCCCCCCTTCCACACCTCTCCTCCTCCCCCCAGCACCCCCTTCCACACCTCTCCTCCTCCCCCCAGCATCCATCCCCAGGAGGCAGCAGCAGCTTGCCCCCCCATACCTACCCTGAGGAGCACATCCACAGCATGTCCTTTGCACCTGGAGACATTGCAACATCCACCCTGATCATCACAAGGGGCCAGGTGAGGAAGCAGCTCTCAAAGATCAGCGTGAACAAGGCCAGGGGACCAGACAACATCAACCCCAGGGTGCTCAAGGCGTGTGCTGGGGAGCTGGCAGCAGCGTTCCAGCACCTCTTCAGCCTCTCCCTGAGGCTGAAGAAGGTTCCCCAGCTCTGGAAGACCTCCTGCATCGTCCCGGTGGCCAAGAAGGGACACCCCAGCACCCCCAATGACTACAGGCCAGTTGCTCTGACGTCACACGTCATGAAGATCTTTGAGAGACTGGTTCTGCAGCACCTCAAGCCCCTTGTGAGCGACTTCCGGGACCCCCTGCAGTTTGCATACCAGGAAAACATCGGTGTGGATGATGCCATCACCTACATGCTCCACAGAGCCTACACTCACCTGGAGAGGCCGCACAGCTCTGTAAGAATATTGTTCTTTGACTTCTCCAGTGCCTTCAACACCATCCTGCCACTCCGGCTAGCTGAGAAGCTCTCAGTGATGCAGGTAGATCATGGCCTGGTGGCCTGGATTACGGACTACCTCACCAGCAGACCACAGTATGTCAGACTGCAGGGCAGCCTGTCAGATGTGCTGGTGAGCAACACCGGCGCCCCCCAAGGAACTGTGCTGTCTCCCTTCCTGTTCACCACCTACACCTCCGACTTTCGCTTCCACTCGGGTACATGCCACCTACAGAAGTTCTCCGATGACTCCTCCATCGTCAGCTGCATCACAGATGACAACGAGGAGGAGTACAGAGCCCTGGTGGAGAACTTCATAGGGTGGTGTGATAACAATCACCTCCAGCTCAACATTGGAAAGACCAAGGAGCTGGTGGTGGACTTCCGGTGGAGCACGAGGCCCCCAACTCCCATCACCATCCGAGGGGAGGAGGTGGAGGTGGTGGACACCTACAAGTTCCTGGGAGTACATATGAACAGTAGACTTGACTGGACTGATAACACTGAGGCCCTCTACAGGAAGGGACAGAGCAAACTGTTCTTCCTGAGGAGGCTCAGGTCTTTTAATGTATGCAATAGGCTGCTGCAGATGTTTTACCAGTCTGTAGTAGCCAGTGTTCTCTTTTTTGCTGTGGTATGTTGGGGGGGTAACATGAACACAAGGGATGCCAACAGACTGAACAGGCTGGTGAGGAAGGCTGGCTCTGTGGTTGGATCTGAGCTGGACGGTCTGGAGGTGGTGGCAGAGGGCAGGATGAGGAGGAAGCTGGACGCTATCCTGGAAAACCCCTCCCACCCCCTCCATGATGAGCTAGTCAAGATGAGGAGCACCTTCAGCCACAGACTCATCCCTCCTCGGCACAACACAAAGCGCCTGGGTCAGTCCTTCATGCTGGTAGCCATCAGGCTCCACAACCAAGGCTGACCCCCTTATGACAACTATTAGGACTTTTAAGAAATTTAAACATGCACTATCTGGCGCACTTTACACTCACTTTACACTATACATCCTATATACCACTGTATTGCTGACTGCACATATGTACATATTACATTTATTTATTTATTTATTTATTGTACATACTACATTTATTTATTGACGGACTGTACACACTATGTTCACCCATTCACTCTGTATCTTTTATATCTCTATTATTGTCTTTAGAATTTTTGTATACCTTTACCTCTCCTGTGATTCACTCTGTTTGCTGATGTTGCTGCTTTGACACCTGAATTTCCCTCCGGGGATTAATAAAGGTCCATCTTATCTTATCTTATCTTATCTTAAACATAACTAAGTGGGTTTGATACCTAAACTTAAGGAGATTTCTGGCAGAAAGCCATTAAGACAAACTTCTCCCATGTGCTTTCAGAGCCCTCATCATACATTGTTAACCGACTCTGCCATGAACACTGCCCCCACCCCATGAGTCACATAGTAGGCCTACAATAAATATACTGATGCAGATATCAATTATCATTATTATTAATAATCTATAAATATATTGTAGGGAAACCTGTACGGGATTAATTAATCTATTCATTAAAAAAGATATAAAATGCACATGAAAAATCTGAATAGCTTCCTTAGCCTACCAATCATAATAATTTAATCTTTTTATAAAGCTAATAAAATAATGTATATCTCAACTCTGAAGTATAGGCCTACCTGAATTTAGTATTTCCCAGTATACAGTACAGTATGGCCACCAGTGGTTTGTGGTAATTAAAGTGATTTGCTTGTATGAATATGCAGCACTAAAACATAATACTAAACATATTAAATGTGAGTCCTGCTTTATTAGGTAATAAACCTGTGTCAAAGACAGACCTTCATTGTGATAAGAGGTTGATTTGGTGAATATAGAGGGTGCGCTTCCTTGCTCACAATGATACTTTGCATTGAAAAAAACAACCATAAAAACTCAATGTAATAATAAACTTAATGGAACAAAAATAAATATTTTACCCTCTTTAGGAAATGCAGTTTGTTTTTTTAGTTCTAATAAAAAATGTCCCGACAGCTGTGATGGAGATGGACTCATCCTGAGGACGGCTACTATGTTCCAAACGTTTTTACTAAATAACCTGTAAATCTGTGTGAAACAGCAAAAACCGAGTGAAATGTAGAAATGTCTGAAGGTACCGTTAGACCCTCACTGATCCTGTTGTCATGTCGGGAGATTTAAAGAGGCCTCATTAATGAAGTTTCAGATGCTGTGCCAACGTGCGTAAAATGCGCACAGCGGCTCTTTCAATGTGGAGACGCATAAAGCTATCGGTCCTGCTGCTGTGTGATGACTACAATCATTTAATAAACTCAAAGGTTAAAAACAGTCCCTTTAAGTTCTTAAGCCACTTTAGACTCGTAGTAAACCTGCAAAATGTTGCTGAACGTAAAGTTCAGGTGTTTTTCATTTGTTCATTTTCTTTGGATGACCAACACAGACAAAAAACAACTATATTTGGATCAACATATAAAATCAGTTGAGCCAACTTACTGTATATTGTCAGGCTATAGGGAGAAAATGAGAACTCATCAGTGCTTGTCCCCTGATTTATACATCAAACAAAGCATTTCATACAACACATGAGAGGAGTACAGTCTACAATTATCATTTTTTTTATTTTTATTTCCAACAGGAGATAAATGGTAGATATTTACAACAGGAGAAGGTAGCTGAAGGTGGGCCTCACAGACCCAGATCAGCTACAGATGCCCAGCCCCAGCTCTCTAAGAAGACGAGGAAAAACTCCCCATGAACATTAGAACAGCATAAAGGACATGGGAAGAAACCTCGGGAAAGGCAATTCAAAGAGAGATCCCCTCTCCTCAGACGGCTGGGTAATCATATCTTTGTGAGGACCAGTTTCACACCAGAAAAGTGAACTCAGTTCACTTCCCAAGAGTAAAATAAAGTGTCAACCCACAAAACAACCCTTTTCCAAGTGCTGTTTAGGGGGTCAAGACTGATTGATCCTCACAAGTATACAAGAACAAATGCATGTGTATGTGTGCGCATTAGTAATCATATCTTTGTGAGGACTGGTTTCACACCAGAAAAGTGAACTCACTTCACTTTACAAGATACAAGAACAATGTATGTGCATTTTCTTTCTCCTGAGCATGGCATTAGCGTGGCATTAGAAGAGCTTCCGGTACCACTTGGTCCTCTTCTTTGTTTTGCCGATCAGATTCTCAAGATCATCCAGCTGGGAGCTTTCGTCGGTCGTCCACTCATATTCTTCCTCCTGCAGAGTCTGCTGGACGCTTTCGGCGGCCTAGGGATGATAATAACTAACAGTTTAATTGTTAACCAACATTAAGCATTTTAACCGATTAACGGTATCGGTTAATAATTACTGAAAAAGCTGAGAAAAACTCAGAGGAGCAGCCCGTCAGTTTAAGGAGAAAAGCTGGTCCACCTTAACAGCCCAACGCCCAACCTTAAAAGCTGGCGCACCGTAGTTGCGAGCCACAAATCTTGTCGGTTAATAACGAGGGTCGGTTATCGGTTAAGAACATTTTTCAAAATTAGCATCCCTACCTTGGCCTGAAGGAGAGATAACTCGTGGCACTCGATGCGATGACTCTGTATCTGCTGCGCAGCCTTCTCCAGAGCGTCCCCGAGGGTGTCGTTGCTCTGTTTTTGCTCGTGTAGCTGAGCAACAAAGGAGAAGCTGGTTTTCTCAGTCTCCTCCAGAAGGGAGGTTTTTTCCTGCTGCCAGAGGAGACGGTCACTCGCTAGCTGATCTTCAAACTTTGTCTTCAGATCAGCCATGATGGTCTTGTGCACCTTGTCCTGCATCTCCAGCTGGACAAGATGAGAGTCATGGGATTTTTCCAGCTCTGCCAAGTGGGAAGACTTGTCCTCCTGCCACATGTGATGTGCAGACTTCAGCTCCTCCTCAGCATACTTTAGAGCAGCCATGATCTTACTCTTATCGACTCGGAGTTCTTCCATTTCAGGAAGACAGTTGGACATGAATTTGTCTGTCTCCTTCCGGATGGCGACAATCCTCGTCGAAAATACGTTTTTCTCAGACTTCAGCAGATCTTTAGACTTTTTCAGATCTGCTGTGAGCTTCTCTGTCTTTGCTCTCTGCTCGTTCAGCTGGGCTTGATGGGTCTTCGCCTCATCCTTCGTCTTTTGGAGGTCCTCCTTTGTCTTGCTCAGCTGTCCTTGTAGTTCTTTCCTCTCAGTCTCGAGCAAGAACTCCATCTCCCACTCCATGTTTGTTTTAGCCAAAGCGAGCATCTTCCTTTCAGCGAGGAGCACAGACTTCTCTTCCTCCAAATCCTTTCGAAGTGCCTCGTTCTCCCCCTTCATCTTCTTCGACTTTAAGTACTGGTTCTTGATGATGCCGTCCTTCTCGCTCAGGTATTTTTTAGCATTGTTCAGCATCGAGCAGAACTTCTCCAACTGGAAGTACTGGTTCTTGATGATGCCGTCCTTCTCGTTCAGGTCTTTTTGTGCATTGTTCACCATCGAGCAGAACTTCTCCAACTGTAAGTACTGGCTCTTGATGATGCCGTCCTTCTCGCTCAGGTATTGTTTAGCACTGTTCAGCATCGATCTAACTTTCTTCAACTCGAAGTCCTGGCTCTTGATGATGCCGTCTTTTTCGCTCAGGTCTTGTTGAGCGCTGTTCAGCATCGAGCCGACCTTCTCCAACTGGAGGTCCTGGCTCTTAATGATGCCGTCCTTCTCGCTCAGGTCTTTTTGAGCATTGTTCAGCATCGAGCCAACCTGCTTCAAATGGTAGTCCTGGTTCTGAATGATGCCGTCCTTCTTGCTCCGGTCTTTTTTAGCATTGTTCGGCATCGAGCCAACCTTCTTCAGCTGGAAGTCCTGGCTCTTAATGATGCCGTCCTTCTCGCTCAGGTCTTTTTGTGCATTGTTCAGCATCGAGCAGACCTTCTCCAACTGGAAGTCCCGGTTCTTGATGATGCTGTCCTTCTCGCTCAGGTGTTGTTCAGCATCGTTCAGCATCGAGCCAACCTTCTTCAACTGGAAGTCCTGGTCCTTGATGATGCGGTCCTTCTTGCTCAGGTCTTTTTGAGCATTTGATTTCAGGGACTTATCCCTAGACGGAGAGTGGTCACGTTTAGCATGAGCCTTATCGAGCTGGGCTTTCAGGCCAGATATCTCCCTCTGCAACAGGTCCTTCTCTTGGCCCCAATTGATGTCCTTCTGATCATGAAGCCAATCGAAGAAATTGCCCAGACCGTCCTGCTGGACATCCAGGAGGATTCTCCCCTCAGATGTACTGCGGGTGATCTTCGCCTCGCTGTCATTCAGCTGATCCCTGCATGTTTCTTCCAGGGTAGTGAGGAAGAAATCCTTCGTTTCAAACTCATTGGAGTCGAAATCAATGTATTGCGTCATTGTCTCAGTTTTTCTTCTCCTCTCGATAACAACTCTGCCACAGTCAAATAACGATCTGATCCAAACTTCTGGTGCTGGGGGGTATATGTAGATTACCAACATTCTAGAAGTGATGATGCGTCAAGGGCGATGGCTGACCGTATTCCTTTCTACTCCTATTCCTTCATTCCTTTGATTCTATCGTTGCTATGGATACCAGTTTGATTACGTTTGAAAATATGAATGTAATGATTTCTGATTATTCCTAAAATATAGCAAAGAAGGTACACTTTACACTAGGGAGATTTGTCAAGTATTAAATACTCTTATCAACATGGGAGTGGACACATAATGCTGCACAACACAAAGTAACAGCAGAAATATAATATAAAAGTTATAATCTCATAAATGTTAGGACTCATTCCTGTAGCACTCTGTAGCAAGCTCTGCAACTATAGTGTTCTGGTTCAATCTCACCGCTCAACTTTATTTTCCAGCAGCAGCAGGCAGCGACGTACATGAAACCTGCCTTGGCGAAGGTCTGCGCTCCCCGAGTGCACTTCTAGTTTCATATGATGCCAGTGTCAGTGAAAGTAATGGCCCCACCTTTGAATATAAAGGCTACAGTCAGTAGTCACAGAAGGCCTACTCATAAAATGCACTGACTTCACTGATACCGAATCTCCCTCCAGACTAAATTGAAAAGCTGACGGACCCTGAATATGATCTGATCAATACCACGTTTGCAGATTGATTTGTTGACTATGTAATGTCACAGGACTGACAAATTCCATAGGTTGTGTCGGCCACGTAATGTAGTCAACAATGAACAACAGCTATGAAACTGAACATTAGCTTGATGATGTTGTAGAATGTGAAGGTATTTGGTAGCCTACTGTGTGAGAGAATGTGTATTTTTATGGATCAATAGGTATGGCGGCAATCACTTCAGGGTGTCGGATCAGGACACTATTTTGTGTTCAGGTGAGAGTGTAGAAACAGAGAGATGCAGAGTCCAAGTGTAGAGTTAAGGCTGTTTATCTTGATGCAGATCAAAGCATACAAAATAATGGTGTGTGAAGTGGTCTGGGTATCATCGGATAATCCGTAACTCCTTTAGAATTCAAAAACACATTTTTTTTTCTCGTTTTAAACAAAAATCGAAAAACGGTCGTTTTCTCGTTTTTGGTTTCTGAATCAAAAAACGAAAAACAAATCCAATCTGGGCCGTTTTGTTTTTTGCGAATTCCTTTTATCATTATTCATTTTTAATTGAAGAACAGGAGTCACGTGGTTTTCTTGTTTTTTCGTTTTAAACCAAAAACGAAAAATGGAATCCTGTGATGCTCAAAGGAATGAATACTAAATATAAACAGTCGGCGTGAACAAACACATCAGTTTGAGGATAACACTTACAGGTAAAACTCATTCATTTAACCCTTTACAGACTTAATAGCATTCAAAACTGTATTTTGTGGAGCATTTTTGAATGGATGCCTTTAGTGTCATTGCACAGCTTTACAACGAATCTCTGGAGCAACTCCTCTCAGTGGTACAAAACAGAATAAAGTGCAAGATAAAAAGATAAATAGATAAAGGATAAAATAGACAGACCCAATAACTCACATATATAATAAATAAACTGGTAGCAGCATAGATAAACAATATTGCACAGTCAGTGTATTCCTGCAGGATATAATATTGCACGTCACAGTGATAGTGCATAACTACTACTGAGAGTTCAGTTCTTTTATTGTGCATGGATAAGAACTGTTCAGGAGTCTGGAGGTGAAGGTCTTAATAGGCCTATAGCGCCTCCCAGAGGACAGCAGAGTGAACAGGTGGTTGCCTGGGTGAGATGAGTCCTGGATCATGTTTGTTGGTAGTAGTAAGTATCAACTAACTTCCATCATGGAAAATGTGAGATTTGAACACTTTCTATGTATTTTACGGTCGAGGCTCTGTGTGTTTGTATAATGTATGTTCCCCACCAATTAAGATTTCTAATTAAAGTAAAAATATTAAATTAACTTTTGTCTCGTGTAAACATTCAACTTAGTTGTACAGTGTAAATAAACATTCTTGCGTTTTTCTATTTCATTTTTATTAGAAAGCCACCGATATTTCTTGATTTTTATAAATAAATATATATAAAACATGAAAAAAATAAGATTACGATAATTGTCAAGTTTTGAAAAACCCCAAAAAAGTATTTAAATAATTTATTTATCTTGTGCACAGAAATACATCTGCAGAAAAGTAGTTTCAGTGGAAAATGGCCACTAGATGTCTCACTAGATGGACAAACAGGATGCCAACTACAGAAGAAGAACAAGTGGACGTTCCTGTCCTCTACGAACCAATCAGAGCAGTGCTCTCTACAGGACCGCCCCATCAGCGGCTGCAATCAGACTTTTTTTCCCCCTTACTTTATATCGAAAGTTCAATACAGTAGTTACATAAACATGTTCAGATTTTTCTATAACAAAAAAAAACAGCAAATATATTTCACAGTATAAAAATTATATAAAAATTAAAGGAAAGGAAAAGATGAATGAAAACAAAAGAAAAGAAAAAATTGAGGTCTGTTAAAGAATTGGAATAAATTTGAAATGTCTAAATAATCTAATTTTGTTAACTAGTTTTTGCCATTTTAGAATTTTTTTGTTTTAAGTTTTCAATCGCAGTCAGATATGTTTTAAAATCTTTAAAAGAATAAAAGGAGGGTTTTGGGGGTACATAAATAGACTCTCTGTTTCCCTCCCAGCACTCGTCCCTCCTTGTGCTTTGGTCTCTGCTGAGCCATTGAGCCATGGTCTCCTGCTGTGTTGCAGCATCCTGAAGTTCAGGGAGAAAATTAAAGCACAAGACTTATTTGTTCTAAATGGGAAGCACTGCATAAATAGATCTGGGCAACATGGCCCCTGTTTTAACATCGAACTCAGGGTTTTCAAACCAAACTGCAGTCAATTTTTAACTGTGCTAACTGACAGGGATCCTCCACAATGCAGTATAACTTTGCTAAATTCTTAACTCTGCTAAAACTGGATGGAAGTTCAGTTAAACTGTATGTAACTAAAATATTCTAAGAAGTGAGATCTCAGAATAGAGACTTGGTGGGGTGGGGGGGGGAGGGAGAAGGGAAACATTGCAATTGTGTCTGATGAAACCACTCTAAACATGCTCTGTAGAAGAACAACATCAGTGTGTTCAAGTTCAGTCTAAAAGAACAGTACTGACAACTCTGTGGTTGGTCTGCTGTTAAGTTCATTAGATATGCCATTCAATATATCTAATGGTAAAAGAGGTGTGTGTTATTACATGTAATAATCTAGATCTTGCAAAGATTGGGATACTTTACATTTAAGAAACAACATTAAAAACTCAATGTAATAATAAACTTGACAGGACAAAAATGATAATGTAGTTTGAGCAGCAGCAAAACAGCAAAACCGAGTGATATGTAGAAATGTCTGAGGCTCACTTTTACCGTTAGATCCTCACATATCGGTCCTGCTCTGTCTCTGTCCCGAAAAAGACAACCCTGTGTCAAAGACAGACCTTCATTATTATAAGAGGTTGATATGGTGAATATGGAGGGTGCGCTTCCATGCGCAATGCTGCAAACATTGGGATACGTTGCATTGAAGAAATAACATTAAAAACGTAATAATAAACTTGACAGGACAGAAACAGTTTGCCTTCAGGGCTTTCTGGCAGAAAGGGTTTATTTTAACCCAAACCATGAAGTTTTCCTAAACATAACTAAGTGGGTTTGATACCTAAACTTAAGGAGATTTCTGGCAGAAAGCCATTAAGACAAACTTCTCCCATGTGCTTTCAGAGCCCTCATCATACATTGTTAACCGACTCTGCCATGAACACTGCCCCCACCCCATGAGTCACATAGTAGGCCTACACTAAATATACTGATGCAGATATCAATTATCATTATTATTAATAATCTATAAATATATTGTAGGGAAACCTGTACGGGATTAATTAATCTATTCATTAAAAAAGGTATAAAATGCACATGAAAAATCTGAATAGCTTCCTTAGCCTACCAATCATAATAATTTAATCTTTTTATGAAGCTAATAAAATAATGTATATCTCAACTCTGAAGTATAGGCCTACCTGAATTTAGTATTTCCCAGTATACAGTACAGTATGGCCACCAGTGGTTTGTGGTAATTAAAGTGATTTGCTTGTATGAATATGCAGCACTAAAACATAATACTAAACATATTAAATGTGAGTCCTGCTTTATTAGGTAATAAACCTGTGTCAAAGACAGACCTTCATTGTGATAAGAGGTTGATTTGGTGAATATAGAGGGTGCGCTTCCATGCTCACAATGATACTTTGCATTGAAAAAAACAACCATAAAAACTCAATGTAATAATAAACTTAATGGAACAAAAATAAATATTTTACCCTCTTTAGGAAATGCAGTTTGTTTTTTTAGTTCTAATAAAAAATGTCCCGACAGCTGTGATGGAGATGGACTCATCCTGAGGACGGCTACTATGTTCCAAATGTTTTTACTAAATAACCTGTAAATCTGTGTGAAACAGCAAAACCGAGTGAAATGTAGAAATGTCTGAAGGTACCGTTAGACCCTCACTGATCCTGTTGTCATGTCGGGAGATTTAAAGAGGCCTCATTAATGAAGTTTCAGATGCTGTGCCAACGTGCGTAAAATGCGCACAGCGCCTCTTTCAATGTGGAGACGCATAAAGCTATCGGTCCTGCTGCTGTGTGATGACTACAATCATTTAATAAACTCAAAGGTTAAAAACAGTCCCTTTAAGTTCTTAAGCCACTTCAGACTCGTAGTAAACCTGCAAAATGTTGCTGAACGTAAAGTTCAGGTGTTTTTCATTTGTTCATTTTCTTTGGATGACCAACACAGACAAAAAACAACTATATTTGGATCAACATATAAAATCAGTTGAGCCAACTTACTGTATATTGTCAGGCTATAGGGAGAAAATGAGAACTCATCAGTGCTTGTCCCCTGATTTATACATCAAACAAAGCATTTCATACAACACATGAGAGGAGTACAGTCTACAATTATCATTTTTTTTATTTTTATTTCCAACAGGAGATAAATGGTACATATTTACAACAGGAGAAGGTAGCTGAAGGTGGGCCTCACAGACCCAGATCAGCTACAGATGCCCAGCCCCAGCTCTCTAAGAAGACGAGGAAAAACTCCCCATGAACATTAGAACAGCATAAAGGACATGGGAAGAAACCTCGGGAAAGGCAATTCAAAGAGAGATCCCCTCTCCTCAGACGGCTGGGTAATCATATCTTTGTGAGGACCAGTTTCACACCAGAAAAGTGAACTCAGTTCACTTCCCAAGAGTAAAATAAAGTGTCAACCCACAAAACAACCCTTTTCCAAGTGCTGTTTAGGGGGTCAAGACTGATTGATCCTCACAAGTATACAAGAACAAATGCATGTGTATGTGTGCGCATTAGTAATCATATCTTTGTGAGGACTGGTTTCACACCAGAAAAGTGAACTCAGTTCACTTCCCAAGAGTAAAATAAAGTGTCAACCCACAAAACAACCCTTTTCCAAGTGCTGTTTAGGGGGTCAAGACTGATTGATCCTCACAAGTATACAAGAACAAATGCATGTGTATGTGTGCGCATTAGTAATCATATCTTTGTGAGGACTGGTTTCACACCAGAAAAGTGAACTCACTTCACTTTACAAGATACAAGAACAATGTATGTGCATTTTCTTTCTCCTGAGCATGGCATTAGCGTGGCATTAGAAGAGCTTCCGGTACCACTTGGTCCTCTTCTTTGTTTTGCCGATCAGATTCTCAAGATCATCCAGCTGGGAGCTTTCGTCGGTCGTCCACTCATATTCTTCCTCCTGCAGAGTCTGCTGGACGCTTTCGGCGGCCTAGGGATGATAATAACTAACAGTTTAATTGTTAACCAACATTAAGCATTTTAACCGATTAACGGTATCGGTTAATAATTACTGAAAAAGCTGAGAAAAACTCAGAGGAGCAGCCCGTCAGTTTAAGGAGAAAAGCTGGTCCACCTTAACAGCCCAACGCCCAACCTTAAAAGCTGGCGCACCGTAGTTGCGAGCCACAAATCTTGTCGGTTAATAACGAGGGTCGGTTATCGGTTAAGAACATTTTTCAAAATTAGCATCCCTACCTTGGCCTGAAGGAGAGATAACTCGTGGCACTCGATGCGATGACTCTGTATCTGCTGCGCAGCCTTCTCCAGAGCGTCCCCGAGGGTGTCGTTGCTCTGTTTTTGCTCGTGTAGCTGAGCAACAAAGGAGAAGCTGGTTTTCTCAGTCTCCTCCAGAAGGGAGGTTTTTTCCTGCTGCCAGAGGAGACGGTCACTCGCTAGCTGATCTTCAAACTTTGTCTTCAGATCAGCCATGATGGTCTTGTGCACCTTGTCCTGCATCTCCAGCTGGACAAGATGGGAGTCATGGGATTTTTCCAGCTCTGCCAAGTGGGAAGACTTGTCCTCCTGCCACATGTGATGTGCAGACTTCAGCTCCTCCTCAGCATACTTTAGAGCAGCCATGATCTTACTCTTATCGACTCGGAGTTCTTCCATTTCAGGAAGACAGTTGGACATGAATTTGTCTGTCTCCTTCCGGATGGCGACAATCCTCGTCGAAAATACGTTTTTCTCAGACTTCAGCAGATCTTCTGACTTTTTCAGATCTGCTGTGAGCTTCTCTGTCTTTGCTCTCTGCTCGTTCAGCTGGGCTTGATGGGTCTTCGCCTCATCCTTCGTCTTTTGGAGGTCCTCCTTTGTCTTGCTCAGCTGTCCTTGTAGTTCTTTCCTCTCAGTCTCGAGCAAGAACTCCATCTCCCACTCCATGTTTGTTTTAGCCAAAGCGAGCATCTTCCTTTCAGCGAGGAGCACAGACTTCTCTTCCTCCAAATCCTTTCGAAGTGCCTCGTTCTCCCCCTTCATCTTCTTCGACTTTAAGTACTGGTTCTTGATGATGCCGTCCTTCTCGCTCAGGTATTTTTTAGCATTGTTCAGCATCGAGCAGAACTTCTCCAACTGGAAGTACTGGTTCTTGATGATGCCGTCCTTCTCGTTCAGGTCTTTTTGTGCATTGTTCACCATCGAGCAGAACTTCTCCAACTGTAAGTACTGGCTCTTGATGATGCCGTCCTTCTCGCTCAGGTATTGTTTAGCACTGTTCAGCATCGATATAACCTTCTTCAACTCGAAGTCCTGGCTCTTGATGATGCCGTCTTTTTCGCTCAGGTCTTGTTGAGCGCTGTTCAGCATCGAGCCGACCTTCTCCAACTGGAGGTCCTGGCTCTTAATGATGCCGTCCTTCTCGCTCAGGTCTTTTTGAGCATTGTTCAGCATCGAGCCAACCTGCTTCAAACGGTAGTCCTGGTTCTGAATGATGCCGTCCTTCTTGCTCCGGTCTTTTTTAGCATTGTTCGGCATCGAGCCAACCTTCTTCAGCTGGAAGTCCTGGCTCTTAATGATGCCGTCCTTCTCGCTCAGGTCTTTTTGTGCATTGTTCAGCATCGAGCAGACCTTCTCCAACTGGAAGTCCCGGTTCTTGATGATGCTGTCCTTCTCGCTCAGGTGTTGTTCAGCATCGTTCAGCATCGAGCCAACCTTCTTCAACTGGAAGTCCTGGTCCTTGATGATGCGGTCCTTCTTGCTCAGGTCTTTTTGAGCATTTGATTTCAGGGACTTATCCCTAGACGGAGAGTGGTCACGTTTAGCATGAGCCTTATCGAGCTGGGCTTTCAGGCCAGATATCTCCCTCTGCAACAGGTCCTTCTCTTGGCCCCAATTGATGTCCTTCTGATCATGAAGCCAATCGAAGAAATTGCCCAGACCGTCCTGCTGGACGTCCAGGAGGATTCTCCCCTCAGATGTACTGCGGGTGATCTTCGCCTCGCTGTCATTCAGCTGATCCCTGCATGTTTCTTCCAGGGTAGTGAGGAAGAAATCCTTCGTTTCAAACTCATTGGAGTCGAAATCAATGTATTGCGTCATTGTCTCAGTTTTTCTTCTCCTCTCGATAACAACTCTGCCACAGTCAAATAACGATCTGATCCAAACTTCTGGTGCTGGGGGGTATATGTAGATTACCAACATTCTAGAAGTGATGATGCGTCAAGGGCGATGGCTGACCGTATTCCTTTCTACTCCTATTCCTTCATTCCTTTGATTCTATCGTTGCTATGGATACCAGTTTGATTACGTTTGAAAATATGAATGTAATGATTTCTGATTATTCCTAAAATATAGCAAAGAAGGTACACTTTACACTAGGGAGATTTGTCAAGTATTAAATACTCTTATCAACATGGGAGTGGACACATAATGCTGCACAACACAAAGTAACAGCAGAAATATAATATAAAAGTTATAATCTCATCAATTTTAGGACTCATTCCTGTAGCACTCTGTAGCAAGCTCTGCAACTATAGTGTTCTGGTTCAATCTCACCGCTCAACTTTATTTTCCAGCAGCAGCAGGCAGCGACGTACATGAAACCTGCCTTGGCGAAGGTCTGCGCTCCCCGAGTGCACTTCTAGTTTCATATGATGCCAGTGTCAGTGAAAGTAATGGCCCCACCTTTGAATATAAAGGCTACAGTCAGTAGTCACAGAAGGCCTACTCATAAAATGCACTGACTTCACTGATACCGAATCTCCCTCCAAACTAAATTGAAAAGCTGACGGACCCTGAATATGATCTGATCAATACCACGTTTGCAGATTGATTTGTTGACTATGTAATGTCACAGGACTGACAAATTCCATAGGTTGTGTCGGCCACGTAATGTAGTCAACAATGAACAACAGCTATGAAACTGAACATTAGCTTGATGATGTTGTAGAATGTGAAGGTATTTGGTAGCCTACTGTGTGAGAGAATGTGTATTTTTATGGATCAATAGGTATGGCGGCAATCACTTCAGGGTGTCGGATCAGGACACTATTTTGTGTTCAGGTGAGAGTGTAGAAACAGAGAGATGCAGAGTCCAAGTGTAGAGTTAAGGCTGTTTATCTTGATGCAGATCAAAGCATACAAAATAATGGTGTGTGAAGTGGTCTGGGTATCATCGGATAATCCGTAACTCCTTTAGAATTCAAAAACACATTTTTTTTTCTCGTTTTAAACAAAAATCGAAAAACGGTCGTTTTCTCGTTTTTGGTTTCTGAATCAAAAAACGAAAAACAAATCCAATCTGGGCCGTTTTGTTTTTTGCGAATTCCTTTTATCATTATTCATTTTTAATTGAAGAACAGGAGTCACGTGGTTTTCTTGTTTTTTCGTTTTAAACCAAAAACGAAAAATGGAATCCTGTGATGCTCAAAGGAATGAATACTAAATATAAACAGTCGGCGTGAACAAACACATCAGTTTGAGGATAACACTTACAGGTAAAACTCATTCATTTAACCCTTTACAGACTTAATAGCATTCAAAACTGTATTTTGTGGAGCATTTTTGAATGGATGCCTTTAGTGTCATTGCACAGCTTTACAACGAATCTCTGGAGCAACTCCTCTCAGTGGTACAAAACAGAATAAAGTGCAAGATAAAAAGATAAATAGATAAAGGATAAAATAGACAGACCCAATAACTCACATATATAATAAATAAACTGGTAGCAGCATAGATAAACAATATTGCACAGTCAGTGTATTCCTGCAGGATATAATATTGCACGTCACAGTGATAGTGCATAACTACTACTGAGAGTTCAGTTCTTTTATTGTGCATGGATAAGAACTGTTCAGGAGTCTGGGGGTGAAGGTCTTAATAGGCCTATAGCGCCTCCCAGAGGACAGCAGAGTGAACAGGTGGTTGCCTGGGTGAGATGAGTCCTGGATCATGTTTGTTGGTAGTAGTAAGTATCAACTAACTTCCATCATGGAAAATGTGAGATTTGAACACTTTCTATGTATTTTACGGTCGAGGCTCTGTGTGTTTGTATAATGTATGTTCCCCACCAATTAAGATTTCTAATTAAAGTAAAAATATTAAATTAACTTTTGTCTCGTGTAAACATTCAACTTAGTTGTACAGTGTAAATAAACATTCTTGCGTTTTTCTATTTCATTTTTATTAGAAAGCCACCGATATTTCTTGATTTTTATAAATAAATATATATAAAACATGAAAAAAATAAGATTACGATAATTGTCAAGTTTTGAAAAACCCCAAAAAAGTATTTAAATAATTTATTTATCTTGTGCACAGAAATACATCTGCAGAAAAGTAGTTTCAGTGGAAAATGGCCACTAGATGTCTCACTAGATGGACAAACAGGATGCCAACTACAGAAGAAGAACAAGTGGACGTTCCTGTCCTCTACGAACCAATCAGAGCAGTGCTCTCTACAGGACCGCCCCATCAGCGGCTGCAATCAGACTTTTTTTCCCCCTTACTTTATATCGAAAGTTCAATACAGTAGTTACATAAACATGTTCAGATTTTTCTATAACAAAAAAAAACAGCAAATATATTTCACAGTATAAAAATTATATAAAAATTAAAGGAAAGGAAAAGATGAATGAAAACAAAAGAAAAGAAAAAATTGAGGTCTGTTAAAGAATTGGAATAAATTTGAAATGTCTAAATAATCTAATTTTGTTAACTAGTTTTTGCCATTTTAGAATTTTTTTGTTTTAAGTTTTCAATCGCAGTCAGATATGTTTTAAAATCTTTAAAAGAATAAAAGGAGGGTTTTGGGGGTACATAAATAGACTCTCTGTTTCCCTCCCAGCACTCGTCCCTCCTTGTGCTTTGGTCTCTGCTGAGCCATTGAGCCATGGTCTCCTGCTGTGTTGCAGCATCCTGAAGTTCAGGGAGAAAATTAAAGCACAAGACTTATTTGTTCTAAATGGGAAGCACTGCATAAATAGATCTGGGCAACATGGCCCCTGTTTTAACATCGAACTCAGGGTTTTCAAACCAAACTGCAGTCAATTTTTAACTGTGCTAACTGACAGGGATCCTCCACAATGCAGTATAACTTTGCTAAATTCTTAACTCTGCTAAAACTGGATGGAAGTTCAGTTAAACTGTATGTAACTAAAATATTCTAAGAAGTGAGATCTCAGAATAGAGACTTGGTGGGGTGGGGGGGGGAGGGAGAAGGGAAACATTGCAATTGTGTCTGATGAAACCACTCTAAACATGCTCTGTAGAAGAACAACATCAGTGTGTTCAAGTTCAGTCTAAAAGAACAGTACTGACAACTCTGTGGTTGGTCTGCTGTTAAGTTCATTAGATATGCCATTCAATATATCTAATGGTAAAAGAGGTGTGTGTTATTACATGTAATAATCTAGATCTTGCAAAGATTGGGATACTTTACATTTAAGAAACAACATTAAAAACTCAATGTAATAATAAACTTGACAGGACAAAAATGATAATGTAGTTTGAGCAGCAGCAAAACAGCAAAACCGAGTGATATGTAGAAATGTCTGAGGCTCACTTTTACCGTTAGATCCTCACATATCGGTCCTGCTCTGTCTCTGTCCCGAAAAAGACAACCCTGTGTCAAAGACAGACCTTCATTATTATAAGAGGTTGATATGGTGAATATGGAGGGTGCGCTTCCATGCGCAATGCTGCAAACATTGGGATACGTTGCATTGAAGAAATAACATTAAAAACGTAATAATAAACTTGACAGGACAGAAACAGTTTGCCTTCAGGGCTTTCTGGCAGAAAGGGTTTATTTTAACCCAAACCATGAAGTTTTCCTAAACATAACTAAGTGGGTTTGATACCTAAACTTAAGGAGATTTCTGGCAGAAAGCCATTAAGACAAACTTCTCCCATGTGCTTTCAGAGCCCTCATCATACATTGTTAACCGACTCTGCCATGAACACTGCCCCCACCCCATGAGTCACATAGTAGGCCTACACTAAATATACTGATGCAGATATCAATTATCATTATTATTAATAATCTATAAATATATTGTAGGGAAACCTGTACGGGATTAATTAATCTATTCATTAAAAAAGGTATAAAATGCACATGAAAAATCTGAATAGCTTCCTTAGCCTACCAATCATAATAATTTAATCTTTTTATGAAGCTAATAAAATAATGTATATCTCAACTCTGAAGTATAGGCCTACCTGAATTTAGTATTTCCCAGTATACAGTACAGTATGGCCACCAGTGGTTTGTGGTAATTAAAGTGATTTGCTTGTATGAATATGCAGCACTAAAACATAATACTAAACATATTAAATGTGAGTCCTGCTTTATTAGGTAATAAACCTGTGTCAAAGACAGACCTTCATTGTGATAAGAGGTTGATTTGGTGAATATAGAGGGTGCGCTTCCATGCTCACAATGATACTTTGCATTGAAAAAAACAACCATAAAAACTCAATGTAATAATAAACTTAATGGAACAAAAATAAATATTTTACCCTCTTTAGGAAATGCAGTTTGTTTTTTTAGTTCTAATAAAAAATGTCCCGACAGCTGTGATGGAGATGGACTCATCCTGAGGACGGCTACTATGTTCCAAATGTTTTTACTAAATAACCTGTAAATCTGTGTGAAACAGCAAAACCGAGTGAAATGTAGAAATGTCTGAAGGTACCGTTAGACCCTCACTGATCCTGTTGTCATGTCGGGAGATTTAAAGAGGCCTCATTAATGAAGTTTCAGATGCTGTGCCAACGTGCGTAAAATGCGCACAGCGCCTCTTTCAATGTGGAGACGCATAAAGCTATCGGTCCTGCTGCTGTGTGATGACTACAATCATTTAATAAACTCAAAGGTTAAAAACAGTCCCTTTAAGTTCTTAAGCCACTTCAGACTCGTAGTAAACCTGCAAAATGTTGCTGAACGTAAAGTTCAGGTGTTTTTCATTTGTTCATTTTCTTTGGATGACCAACACAGACAAAAAACAACTATATTTGGATCAACATATAAAATCAGTTGAGCCAACTTACTGTATATTGTCAGGCTATAGGGAGAAAATGAGAACTCATCAGTGCTTGTCCCCTGATTTATACATCAAACAAAGCATTTCATACAACACATGAGAGGAGTACAGTCTACAATTATCATTTTTTTTATTTTTATTTCCAACAGGAGATAAATGGTACATATTTACAACAGGAGAAGGTAGCTGAAGGTGGGCCTCACAGACCCAGATCAGCTACAGATGCCCAGCCCCAGCTCTCTAAGAAGACGAGGAAAAACTCCCCATGAACATTAGAACAGCATAAAGGACATGGGAAGAAACCTCGGGAAAGGCAATTCAAAGAGAGATCCCCTCTCCTCAGACGGCTGGGTAATCATATCTTTGTGAGGACCAGTTTCACACCAGAAAAGTGAACTCAGTTCACTTCCCAAGAGTAAAATAAAGTGTCAACCCACAAAACAACCCTTTTCCAAGTGCTGTTTAGGGGGTCAAGACTGATTGATCCTCACAAGTATACAAGAACAAATGCATGTGTATGTGTGCGCATTAGTAATCATATCTTTGTGAGGACTGGTTTCACACCAGAAAAGTGAACTCAGTTCACTTCCCAAGAGTAAAATAAAGTGTCAACCCACAAAACAACCCTTTTCCAAGTGCTGTTTAGGGGGTCAAGACTGATTGATCCTCACAAGTATACAAGAACAAATGCATGTGTATGTGTGCGCATTAGTAATCATATCTTTGTGAGGACTGGTTTCACACCAGAAAAGTGAACTCACTTCACTTTACAAGATACAAGAACAATGTATGTGCATTTTCTTTCTCCTGAGCATGGCATTAGCGTGGCATTAGAAGAGCTTCCGGTACCACTTGGTCCTCTTCTTTGTTTTGCCGATCAGATTCTCAAGATCATCCAGCTGGGAGCTTTCGTCGGTCGTCCACTCATATTCTTCCTCCTGCAGAGTCTGCTGGACGCTTTCGGCGGCCTAGGGATGATAATAACTAACAGTTTAATTGTTAACCAACATTAAGCATTTTAACCGATTAACGGTATCGGTTAATAATTACTGAAAAAGCTGAGAAAAACTCAGAGGAGCAGCCCGTCAGTTTAAGGAGAAAAGCTGGTCCACCTTAACAGCCCAACGCCCAACCTTAAAAGCTGGCGCACCGTAGTTGCGAGCCACAAATCTTGTCGGTTAATAACGAGGGTCGGTTATCGGTTAAGAACATTTTTCAAAATTAGCATCCCTACCTTGGCCTGAAGGAGAGATAACTCGTGGCACTCGATGCGATGACTCTGTATCTGCTGCGCAGCCTTCTCCAGAGCGTCCCCGAGGGTGTCGTTGCTCTGTTTTTGCTCGTGTAGCTGAGCAACAAAGGAGAAGCTGGTTTTCTCAGTCTCCTCCAGAAGGGAGGTTTTTTCCTGCTGCCAGAGGAGACGGTCACTCGCTAGCTGATCTTCAAACTTTGTCTTCAGATCAGCCATGATGGTCTTGTGCACCTTGTCCTGCATCTCCAGCTGGACAAGATGGGAGTCATGGGATTTTTCCAGCTCTGCCAAGTGGGAAGACTTGTCCTCCTGCCACATGTGATGTGCAGACTTCAGCTCCTCCTCAGCATACTTTAGAGCAGCCATGATCTTACTCTTATCGACTCGGAGTTCTTCCATTTCAGGAAGACAGTTGGACATGAATTTGTCTGTCTCCTTCCGGATGGCGACAATCCTCGTCGAAAATACGTTTTTCTCAGACTTCAGCAGATCTTCTGACTTTTTCAGATCTGCTGTGAGCTTCTCTGTCTTTGCTCTCTGCTCGTTCAGCTGGGCTTGATGGGTCTTCGCCTCATCCTTCGTCTTTTGGAGGTCCTCCTTTGTCTTGCTCAGCTGTCCTTGTAGTTCTTTCCTCTCAGTCTCGAGCAAGAACTCCATCTCCCACTCCATGTTTGTTTTAGCCAAAGCGAGCATCTTCCTTTCAGCGAGGAGCACAGACTTCTCTTCCTCCAAATCCTTTCGAAGTGCCTCGTTCTCCCCCTTCATCTTCTTCGACTTTAAGTACTGGTTCTTGATGATGCCGTCCTTCTCGCTCAGGTATTTTTTAGCATTGTTCAGCATCGAGCAGAACTTCTCCAACTGGAAGTACTGGTTCTTGATGATGCCGTCCTTCTCGTTCAGGTCTTTTTGTGCATTGTTCACCATCGAGCAGAACTTCTCCAACTGTAAGTACTGGCTCTTGATGATGCCGTCCTTCTCGCTCAGGTATTGTTTAGCACTGTTCAGCATCGATCTAACCTTCTTCAACTCGAAGTCCTGGCTCTTGATGATGCCGTCTTTTTCGCTCAGGTCTTGTTGAGCGCTGTTCAGCATCGAGCCGACCTTCTCCAACTGGAGGTCCTGGCTCTTAATGATGCCGTCCTTCTCGCTCAGGTCTTTTTGAGCATTGTTCAGCATCGAGCCAACCTGCTTCAAACGGTAGCCCTGGTTCTGAATGATGCCGTCCTTCTTGCTCCGGTCTTTTTTAGCATTGTTCGGCATCGAGCCAACCTTCTTCAGCTGGAAGTCCTGGCTCTTAATGATGCCGTCCTTCTCGCTCAGGTCTTTTTGTGCATTGTTCAGCATCGAGCAGACCTTCTCCAACTGGAAGTCCCGGTTCTTGATGATGCTGTCCTTCTCGCTCAGGTGTTGTTCAGCATCGTTCAGCATCGAGCCAACCTTCTTCAACTGGAAGTCCTGGTCCTTGATGATGCGGTCCTTCTTGCTCAGGTCTTTTTGAGCATTTGATTTCAGGGACTTATCCCTAGACGGAGAGTGGTCACGTTTAGCATGAGCCTTATCGAGCTGGGCTTTCAGGCCAGATATCTCCCTCTGCAACAGGTCCTTCTCTTGGCCCCAATTGATGTCCTTCTGATCATGAAGCCAATCGAAGAAATTGCCCAGACCGTCCTGCTGGACGTCCAGGAGGATTCTCCCCTCAGATGTACTGCGGGTGATCTTCGCCTCGCTGTCATTCAGCTGATCCCTGCATGTTTCTTCCAGGGTAGTGAGGAAGAAATCCTTCGTTTCAAACTCATTGGAGTCGAAATCAATGTATTGCGTCATTGTCTCAGTTTTTCTTCTCCTCTCGATAACAACTCTGCCACAGTCAAATAACGATCTGATCCAAACTTCTGGTGCTGGGGGGTATATGTAGATTACCAACATTCTAGAAGTGATGATGCGTCAAGGGCGATGGCTGACCGTATTCCTTTCTACTCCTATTCCTTCATTCCTTTGATTCTATCGTTGCTATGGATACCAGTTTGATTACGTTTGAAAATATGAATGTAATGATTTCTGATTATTCCTAAAATATAGCAAAGAAGGTACACTTTACACTAGGGAGATTTGTCAAGTATTAAATACTCTTATCAACATGGGAGTGGACACATAATGCTGCACAACACAAAGTAACAGCAGAAATATAATATAAAAGTTATAATCTCATCAATTTTAGGACTCATTCCTGTAGCACTCTGTAGCAAGCTCTGCAACTATAGTGTTCTGGTTCAATCTCACCGCTCAACTTTATTTTCCAGCAGCAGCAGGCAGCGACGTACATGAAACCTGCCTTGGCGAAGGTCTGCGCTCCCCGAGTGCACTTCTAGTTTCATATGATGCCAGTGTCAGTGAAAGTAATGGCCCCACCTTTGAATATAAAGGCTACAGTCAGTAGTCACAGAAGGCCTACTCATAAAATGCACTGACTTCACTGATACCGAATCTCCCTCCAAACTAAATTGAAAAGCTGACGGACCCTGAATATGATCTGATCAATACCACGTTTGCAGATTGATTTGTTGACTATGTAATGTCACAGGACTGACAAATTCCATAGGTTGTGTCGGCCACGTAATGTAGTCAACAATGAACAACAGCTATGAAACTGAACATTAGCTTGATGATGTTGTAGAATGTGAAGGTATTTGGTAGCCTACTGTGTGAGAGAATGTGTATTTTTATGGATCAATAGGTATGGCGGCAATCACTTCAGGGTGTCGGATCAGGACACTATTTTGTGTTCAGGTGAGAGTGTAGAAACAGAGAGATGCAGAGTCCAAGTGTAGAGTTAAGGCTGTTTATCTTGATGCAGATCAAAGCATACAAAATAATGGTGTGTGAAGTGGTCTGGGTATCATCGGATAATCCGTAACTCCTTTAGAATTCAAAAACACATTTTTTTTTCTCGTTTTAAACAAAAATTGAAAAACGGCCGTTTTCTCGTTTTTGGTTTCTGAATCAAAAAACGAAAAACAAATCCAATCTGGGCCGTTTTGTTTTTTGCGAATTCCTTTTATCATTATTCATTTTTAATTGAAGAACAGGAGTCACGTGGTTTTCTTGTTTTTTCGTTTTAAACCAAAAACGAAAAATGGAATCCTGTGATGCTCAAAGGAATGAATACTAAATATAAACAGTCGGCGTGAACAAACACATCAGTTTGAGGATAACACTTACAGGTAAAACTCATTCATTTAACCCTTTACAGACTTAATAGCATTCAAAACTGTATTTTGTGGAGCATTTTTGAATGGATGCCTTTAGTGTCATTGCACAGCTTTACAACGAATCTCTGGAGCAACTCCTCTCAGTGGTACAAAACAGAATAAAGTGCAAGATAAAAAGATAAATAGATAAAGGATAAAATAGACAGACCCAATAACTCACATATATAATAAATAAACTGGTAGCAGCATAGATAAACAATATTGCACAGTCAGTGTATTCCTGCAGGATATAATATTGCACGTCACAGTGATAGTGCATAACTACTACTGAGAGTTCAGTTCTTTTATTGTGCATGGATAAGAACTGTTCAGGAGTCTGGCGGTGAAGGTCTTAATAGGCCTATAGCGCCTCCCAGAGGACAGCAGAGTGAACAGGTGGTTGCCTGGGTGAGATGAGTCCTGGATCATGTTTGTTGGTAGTAGTAAGTATCAACTAACTTCCATCATGGAAAATGTGAGATTTGAACACTTTCTATGTATTTTACGGTCGAGGCTCTGTGTGTTTGTATAATGTATGTTCCCCACCAATTAAGATTTCTAATTAAAGTAAAAATATTAAATTAACTTTTGTCTCGTGTAAACATTCAACTTAGTTGTACAGTGTAAATAAACATTCTTGCGTTTTTCTATTTCATTTTTATTAGAAAGCCACCGATATTTCTTGATTTTTATAAATAAATATATATAAAACATGAAAAAAATAAGATTACGATAATTGTCAAGTTTTGAAAAAAAAAAAAAAAGTATTTAAATAATTTATTTATCTTGTGCACAGAAATACATCTGCAGAAAAGTAGTTTCAGTGGAAAATGGCCACTAGATGTCTCACTAGATGGACAAACAGGATGCCAACTACAGAAGAAGAACAAGTGGACGTTCCTGTCCTCTACGAACCAATCAGAGCAGTGCTCTCTACAGGACCGCCCCATCAGCGGCTGCAATCAGACTTTTTTTCCCCCTTACTTTATATCGAAAGTTCAATACAGTAGTTACATAAACATGTTCAGATTTTTCTATAACAAAAAAAAACAGCAAATATATTTCACCGTATAAAAATAATATAAAATTAAAGGAAAGGAAAAGATGTATGAAAACAAAAGAAAAGAAAAAATTGGGGTATGTTAAACAATTGGAATAAATTTGAAATGTCTAAATAATCTAATTTTGTTATCTGGTTTTTGCCATTTTAGAATTTTTTTGTTTTAAGTTTTCAATCGCAGTCAGATATGTTTTAAAATCTTTAAAAGTATAAAAGGAGGGTATTCATTTATTCCATATCATTTTATGTCAATTTCATCTGCCAAAAAACTGGGATTTATTTTTTTTATTAGTATTTTATTGATTTTTTACATGAACATTGTCACATTTTGGTCCACAAATCAAACTCATATATGCAAAATAATAATAATATAAAAAATGATCCTACATAAATAAATAAATACAAATATAATATAAATAAAAAACATTTAAAAAAATATTTACAAAATCCTAATATACAAATTAAATACAAAAAATACAAATCAAATACATATTCCTACATTCATCTGCACCATGGTCTAATCTAATATACAAGCATCCAATCAGACACATAAAGAGTGTGTGTGAGTGCTATGTATGCATTAAGTATTGTGTGATGGTGTGTGCTTTTCTTAAAGATCTGTCCACATGAGCAAGGTATTCCAAGAAGTAAATAAAAACTGGGATTGTTAAAAGAGAGTAATATCTCAATCTTTGTTAGTATATCTTCTTTTTCTTTTGGGCGGCTGGAGCGAGGGCTGAGAGGCGAGGTTAAAGGAAACGCTACTGCGCATGTTCCATGGGCCCAATGGATGCGGAAGATCGCCGGAACATCCGGGTACTTAATCTCGGCAGTCGAGCCATTTTTGGTTTCATGCGCCAACTGAGCAACTTTCACATGAACTGTCATAGGAATGACCGAGAGCCTGCCTACAACGCTGTTCTCTTTATACACCCATCATGGTTTGGCCACTACGGAAATGTGCTTCAAAGTTCAGTGCTGTTCCTGGGAGGCTCGGTGGAGGGCAGCCGTTGCTGCGTCTGCCGCAAATACAACTGAAGAAGAAGAAGACAAGCCTACAGAATGGTGATGGGAATATCGGCTCTTTTTAATGAGCCAGATCATTTGGCTAAACTCACCAAGAAGATCCGGCTCTTTCGGCTCCTAAACGGCTTTTCATTTTACCACTTCTGCCTTTTATAATTCAGCCAAATTTAGCGCTGTTTGACATATGATTAGTATGTGGGCACATATAATCATTTAAATTATTCAATATAATTATACTAAACCTTATAATTTCCAGAATACCATCATTTTACATGCTGCTTTGTTTCCGACATCTTGTCTGCTATTCGCGCACCGCACTCCTCTCTCTCTCTTTCACACCTTAGCAGCCTCTGCCATCAGTGTGTGAATGGGTGCATGCTGACATGTAGTGAAAAGCGCTTTGAGTGGTCGAAAGACTAGAAAAGCGCTATATAAATACAAGACCATTTACCACTGGAATTAAGTAAAGAAAAAAACGAGAGCCGGCTCTTATCGTTCACTTAAAAGAGCCGGCTCAAAGAGCCGACTCGTTCGCGACCAACACATCCCTAAAGCCTCCAGAGTGCTACGTAGTTAATGAGCCGCTACAACATCCTGAAGTGAAGGCATTAGTCTATACGTGGAGCTCGAGCCCTGGAAATGTAAACAAAATGTTAGATAAGGAAGTATAGTTTAGACTAATTAGCTTCAGCTCTCGCCATAAATAGCCGTCCACATCCTGTATAAGAGGAGGAGGGTGTGTTGTCTGTGCTCCTCCTCCTCCTCCTCTTACTGTAGTTCCTCCAGCTAGATATCGTTATCTACACCAGTGTGAAAATGGCCTCAGACGAGCTGTCGTCGAAGCTCAGCCGTCGGCTCCAGATAGAGGAAGGAGCCGAGGAGCCCGTCGCCGTGGACCTCGTCCCAGACCACCAGGAGGACGGTGATGGGTCGGCGGAAGAAGAGAAGTCCAGCACGGCCAACGCGGACTCTGAGCTGGGCGCCAAGCTGCTGCGGAGAGGAGAGCTGAACGACGGGCAGGGAGAGCAGCGGCAGCCCAGCATGAAGGTCTTCAACCCGTACACCGAGTTCAAGGAGTTCTCACGGCAGCAGATCAAGGACATGGAGAAGATGTTCAAGACGTGAGTGTGTGAGAGAGACTGATATATACCTCTGACAGGTTGGAGGTTAAAGCTTAAAACTCCAGCCCAATGGTGTTTGCTCTTTTCAATTTCTTATAACAGGGAAGTCACGTTAAGATTACTCATATAAGGAAGTTGAGTAGGCAGGTTGTTCTAGGTCACATGGTGATTTCAGGTTTTTACTAGCCCACTGTAGAGTAATAGTTCCACCTACATCGCAGAGTGACACTAAACAGAGAGAATCAGTGTTGTTATATTGGTCACACCATATAAAGGCTGTAAGGCTGGAGCTTTTGATATGATGGGCGTTACACTTCATTTGATAACAGATTGACAAGTGAACTGAAGAAAAAGAAAGAAAGAAAGTAAATAATCAGTTTTGGGAGCTGTAGTTAATGTTCAATCTAATGTTGGCCCACCCCATGGGTTTCTGCAGCGTGGGTGATTGCAGGGTGGGGACATTGTGCAAGTCAGTGATAAGGGAAATCTGACAACAGGCTCTCATTGAGTATTGTATATTGTTCTCAATTCACTGAAAAAATGCAGTGACTTGACCTTTTCAAGTTTGCCAGATGACCTTTAACCCTCATTCTAGAGTTGGGACGTAACATATTTTAATTGTAATTTCACACAAATGGGCACTTATAGTAGTTTTGCCTTTCAGATCAGACATGGTGAAAGAATAAAGACATGTATACAGCTATTTGAAATGTAGAAATCTTAGTTAAACAAGGGGCCTGGTACTCTTTATGTTACCTGGTGTCACTTTGGTATTACAAAGCTGGTCATCGCCTTGCTCTGTAACTCTGGGTTTTGTAATCCAGCTATGAGCTTGTTCATATGACAGAGGGGGAAGTTGCTTGATTAAAAGCAACATCATCAGAACCATGAATGAAGAACGCAATATGACAGGATATTAAATGGTCATTCCCGTGGGAAAATGTGGTTATAGCGACAGCAAAAAGACATTCAACTAGGTGAAATATGATCACATAAAGAATAGAGTAAGAAGCTGTAGAAAGAAATATTGAAAGTAAGACTATAAATAAGTGCAGGAATTATTATATGCCTTTAGTATAGAGTGATTATTTATTGCTTTTTTTGTCTGATGATGAGCAAACTATTATGAATATGTGATACATATAAAAATGCCAAAAGTAATGTTTCAGCTGCTAAAGGAGAGAGGAAAGTAGTTAATGCCTGATGAGGTCTATCTGACTGAAGAGTTGCGTTTGGGAGCTAATAAACTGTGTGTGGAGGGTATAGTTTTTAAGTTATAGATATAGTCTCATATCTTGTAACAAATCTTCCTGCAACAAAAAGTCTTCTGTTTCTTCTGCTGTTGCTTTTGACATTGGCCTTTTTTTAGTTGAAGAGCTTTAGTCTTATAAACAGGAAACTGTTGCTAAGATTGACTGAGGTTCTGCTTTTGCATCAGCATGACTTCTGGCTATTTCTGTGTCATGCTCAGCCCAGATTCTTCAGGTTCCTTTCACGTCCAGGCCTGTCCGTGGATTTTAAATGCACTGCTTACACATACTCTCTTTGTGCAGCCATCTTCAAAAGGGCTCAGACGTGCAGTTTGGGCATTTATCCTGGAGTTAAAGTCATTCTAATGTGCAAAGACCCCGCGGGGAGTCGGGGACGCAGCTGAAAGAAGGCTGAAATAGTCACCCACGCCGTAACAATACTGCAGAGTGTGATGAAGTGTAATCTTTTCATCCATTATATTCTGTACGGGTTTTATAGTATCGCTGCCCCATCGGGACGTATCCATCTGACTTTTGAGTATTCCCTTACATTAATAAGACTGTTAATTACATCTGTTAATACGCATTCACACACATCTGTAATTTTTTCTTTTGCCAGCTGTCCTTCCTGCATTTGGCAGCTTCAACCATGTTATTATTAATCTGGATTATGTGTTTGACTGCTCTGTATTTGTCTAATATTATAGTTTGGATGAATTTTCTTTCAGCTCTGTAGCCGAGCGGTAGCCGAGCTGTAACAAACCAGTTTTCTACTTGATTCTGTCAAGGTTTGATGCTGGCAAAGACAACTACATCGACCTGATGGAGCTGAAGCTGATGATGGAGAAGCTCGAAGCACCGCAGACGCACCTCGCTTTGAAGAACATGATCAAGGAGGTGGACGAGGACCTGGATAACAAGCTTAGCTTCAGAGAGGTGAAACAAGAAAAAACTGATTAGAAATCAGTCATAGGATGTCTGTCATTTTTTCCTTCTGTCTACATCAAGTGTCTCTCTATTCTCCTGTCCTTCTCAGTTCCTGCTCATCTTCAGGAAGGCAGCAGCAGGAGAGCTGGCGGAGGGCAGCGGCCTCAGTGTCCTCGCTAACCTTTCTGAAATCGATGTCTCCACAGAGGGGGTCAAAGGAGCCAAGAGCTTCTTTGAAGCAAAAGTAAGTACAAGTGACACGGGCCCAATCCCTATGTCCCCTCAGGGACTTGACTGATGTCACCTAGTAAATGGTTCTGTGAAAGGCTGCAAGGGCTTGAAATGGTATAAATATGAAATCGGACAGCACTTTGCTGCGACATTACCATGATGATGGCAATCGTGGGTTTTTATTTTTCACCTTTTTTACTATCTATTTGAACCCATGTGCCGTCCTCCTTGTTTATTTTCTTTTTTCTTTTTATGCCTCCGGGTTTGGGCTTCCCCTGGTAACCGTGGTAACCCTGTGTTTAACGTCACAACACTCTGACTTGACGGTTTGACAGTGGGACAGCCCTAAACCCTCACGGACTTGGCGGGAACACGCCTTAAAGTAGGACATTGGGAATTGGGCCTTCTTTTTTTTCTTTGTCATTGTGTTTTCATTGAATTTTTCATACATACAGGGTACAGATACAAACAGGGATGACACAAACATAATGAGTGGAGAAAAAAAAAAAAAAAAAAAGTGACAACAACGAAATAGCAAAAGAAAAAAAAAACAACAGAAAAACCACCAGTTCACATAGTTCAAGTAGTTTGTATGTACAAAATAAAATTTTAGAAAGACGTAACTGGCGTAGTTAGACGTTCCACATAACAAATAAAAGGCCTCCATTGTATATTGTTTGGCCAGATAGGAAACTGTAATGATAAGAGTAATGCCATTTGCATCCCTTTTATAATAACGATAAAAAGTGTTGTGAACAGATAAGGACATGCTGTTAGAAAACGGCCTGCAACACACACACACAAACACAGGTCTTTGGCTCCACCTATTGGATGCTGTTACACATGGACCACACTTTATGAAAACAGAGCTTGCAAATACTCAATCAACAAAGTAATGTTTCGTCTATTTAAGTGTTAACTCCAGACGAATTGTCAATAAGAAGAATAAACTGGCAGTTTATTAGATATCACATGCATATTAGGGCATTAGAGAGATTAAAATAGGTTATTGCCATGGCTTAAATAGCCATTACCTGTTAATAATCATAGTTGTGGCAGAATGTTCTCCTGTACATGGGACTTGCCCAGCTCAGGATCCACAAAATAATCTTCCTCTCCCTCAAATGTGATCCGGAGCGTATGAGGAAAGCGGAGGCTGAATTTGACGCCGGGGATATCGTTTCAGAAACCGCTTCACACCGGTGAAGGTTGTTGGGAGATGTATGGGCTTAATTTCATCTACAATCTCTTTGAAAATGAGACAAGATGTGGCAACAACTGACGTCAACACTCTCTTCTGTCCATTCCCATAGAGATTTACTGTATGTTGAAAACCTGTGGACCTACACGCAAAAAAACCTCTCAACATATGACCTGCCTAATTAAGACATGGAGTGACTCTGAACCCTAGACTGTTGTTGCCTGGTCTTCACTCTTTCCAGGCTTTTGGCGAAGGGTTAATATGTATCCATCCATTAGCTATATAGCCGATTATCCTTGAGCGTCGCAGGCAGGGCTGGAGCCAATCACAGCTTACAACCATTCACACACATTTTCACACCTATGGGCAATTTAGACTCAGGGTTAATATGTTGTTGTGTTGTTAATATCTTATGTTTCACCCCTCAGTCTAGTGACAGAGTGTGATTCCTGGTGTATTTATGAGTGAAGGAAAAAAGTAAAATCGATTAAAATGCAATTTCACTTTAGTAAAGCTAGTGAAATTGGAATCAAATGAATGACTTGATATTAGGGCTGTCAATTGATTAAAATATTTAATCGCGATTAATTGCATGATTGTCCATTTTTTTTATCTGTCAAAATGCACTTTAAAGGTCCCATATTATAAAAAAGTGAGATTTTCATGTTTTTTTATTATAAAGTAGGCTTAAGTCCTATATAAATACTGTGAAAGTATCGAAACACTCAATCCACATGGAAATACACACAGCCCGTATTTAGAAACTCTGCATTTGAAACAAACTGTCAGCATTTCTGTCCATTTGCGATGTCACAAATATACAATATTTAGACCCTTGACACAATTTTAAACGTAAACATTCTAAACGTGTCCCAATTTATTCCAGGTTGCAGTGTATGTGAATGTCATCAGCTGACAGGACGTAAACATGGACCCAAGCTGTTGCCTAGCAACGCAATTCTGTTGCAATTCCGTTGCAATTCCGTCAAAATGCGCTAGAACGGAGCATTTAAGACAACGGGTAAATCAGGCATATTTAGGCTGACAGTATGAGGAAAATTAAGTTTTTTTTTAACATTACAGCATGTAAACATGTTCTAGTAGAAACACAAAATACAAGTATGAACCTGAAAATGAGCACGATATGGGACCTTTAACACATTTACTTCCTAAACAGTTTTAAAAAATCTTGATTTAAAGTAGGAAATATCTTCTACACTGTGTGCCTACTTCAGTTTTTGATACTGGGTGCAGCACACAATGTTGTAGCCACAGGTGTTCAGGAGCTCCACTCCCATCACCTGACAGCTGTGTGTTTTTTTTGCTGTCGGACAGGTTCAGGCCATCAACGATACCAACCGTTTCGAGGCAGAAATCCGCCAAGAGCAGGAGGTCAAGAAGAAGCAGGGCGAGGAGCAGAAACAGAGACGCAGTGCTTTCAAAGATCTGCAGTCAGCCTTCAAGTGACCGCCTCTCGCTCTCGCTCTCTCTCTCTCTCGCTCTCTCGCTCTCTCTCGCTCTCTCTCTCTCTCTCTCTCTCTCTCTCTCTCTCTCTCTCCTCTCAGGACCCGTCACTCTCTGTGCTACACTAAATGCTGTCAGTATAGTCAATGTGTGTGTTTCAATGTTCCATGTATGTGAGACGGTGGTAGTCAAACGCAGGCTCAAAGTCTGACACGTGCTGGTCATTAGTCTATGATAAAACAGCACTGGGTACGTTATGAAAATCAGCACTTCGTATGCGGATAACAGATAAAGAATCACCGATTCATCCGTCTAGAAGTTATTCATTTAGGTGTGCAGCTCAGGAACACTCTCAAACATCGTATATGATAGCGTGCGGGTGGTTTTCAGTCTGAAAAACCATTACCTGTTGTATGTTTGGAACTTAAATCTGTAAACTGTAACTAAAACGACCCAGTGGTCCAGCTCTTAGTATTTAAGTAGACGTGATGAATGCACTTGTCCCGCTGTCTTGGCTACTGTGTACGTCAGCTTTATTTGAGCTACTGTGTGTGTGTGACTTTACTCATTCCAGAACAGAATCCACAGTGACACCTTGCAGACATTGCAAGCCGTCAGTCACGCAAACATTTTCAAAAAGTGTTCAATGTTGAACAAATGAATAGCTGAGGTCTACACTTTTACTGTAAGCTCTGTATTTTTGTACAATAGGGTTTGGGGTGGGTAGTGAGTAGATTTTGCTAATTGATTCGGGATGCTTGTGGTGGTCATTTTTCTGCACCGTGTTTTGCGCGGGCCCTCTGCTCTGAAGCAGCTTTAAAATATTATTTTTTATTTTTTTTATTTTAACATTTCTTTTCCAGCTTTAGTCATTATTACTGTCCTATCAGCTCACAGCCTCAACATTTACCACAATTAATCTGTCTTTTTGGTGTTGGAATTGGCAATTACTGAACATGACTGTTTGTTGACTCAGGAGTGGCATTGTATTGTAATTAATTGATCATATTGTTGTATATTTTACTAAATTCTAATTCCGAGCACCTGAATTAATACAGACTTTTACTGATGTGATATATATATACTGTAAGTCAGTGAAGCACTTTGCCATACCCTGTCATACTGTAAGTCATCTTATGTATCAGAAAAATATTCTTTTGAATGATATCACAGTGTATTCAACTGTATGCTAGATATATATCTAATATAAAAACCTGTCAAACACACCAGCCAAATATCACATTTGTATATGATCTTTAGGATTATCACTTTAAATAGTCTCAATCTGAGATCTTTGGCCCTGTTCAGACCTGGTATTAACATGCGTCCTCAGTGATCGGATCACAAGTGGACAGCTTCAAGTACGTCTGTTCACACCTGGCATTAGAATGCGTCTCCACATGCGTCTCGAGTGGCTACTTGTGATCCGATGTCACTTCCCCGCTCTGTATGCAAATAAACACACAGTAAACACGCAGCTGATACAGCAGACGCTGTGACGTAATACTACAGGAATGTCTGTAGTAATATCGTGAATTTGGGAACATTTTCGGGTGTCCGCTTCGCACAAAGCAGCGGAACAAAAACACCGACAAATCTCTGACAATATGATAATAATGCACTTCCTGTTCCCAGTCTGATAGTCTGAAAACATGTAGGCTATAGATAAGGCATATTTAAAAAAAAAAAAAAAAAATACAGATGTATCGACAGGATACAGTAGAGCACAGAGGCCGCTTTGCTGCGAGGCAGCCGAGTGCTCGCCTGTCTGTTCACCTGAGGAGCGCGGCGACCCCGCGGATCCCAGCGGGACATCAGTTGAGTAGGCGGTCCTTAATGTGGCCCAGGGCACATTCGCGTACACACTGTTAAAAGAATGTGGCCATATGTGGCCCAGACCACCTCTGAATGTGGTCTGAAAGATCCGATCTCAATGCGTCTGGAGTGCGTTCACACCTGTACTTAGAGCTGTCCACTTGTGATCGGATCACTGAGGACGCATGTTAATACCAGGTCTGAACAGGGACTTTAATTTGTGCGTAATTTAAAAATCTTTTTTTGGACAGATTTGTTATCCCTAAATGTTTTCTCTGGTGCCATTTTGTGGGAGAAACTTTTGGTTTGTACTGTGTAAAACAATATGCAAGCTCTGGATGTTGACGCGTGTCAGCTCTTCACAGCACATTGTGACTGAAATTCTCGCTCTTAATGAATAATTGAACAGACATTCCATCACAATATGAAAAATCCTTTTTTACACTGTTTTCTTTAGGGTGAGGCCGGGGTTTCTTTGAAATTTCCTCACAGTTCATTGTTGATTGTTGAACGCACTGTCGGGTTTTGCAACTTCAGCAGTGAGCTGTGAGGAAATTTTGGGATTTCAGGGTTTGGTTAGGGGTCAGGGTTCAAACATTTCTTGTGTAAAGTGGAGGATGGTCAGTGAGTAGTTGTGATGTGGGGTTTTGTCAGATTTATTATAAGTTTTTTAACAGACTTTCACAGAGATCTGTCCCCACACAATCAAAAACTTTGTGTTTCCTGCTGAAACAAGACACTGGTAGTTGTAATATCTGGATTTTTGTGGGGGTTTTTTGGTACTGATTTCTCCAAATATTCAAAGAAAGACCATTACTTTCCTTTTGGAAGAATAAAAAAAAAAAAACATGAGCCCCAATTATATACAGAAATATTTCATTTTTGTGTCTCCTTGGTTGATTCTCTATTGATTATGTCCAGGATTATGCCAACACTGTATTGTAGTGGAGGGCTAATGGGAAACAAAAGTTGAATTTATTTTAAACTTCACTCCATTAAACATTGCCTAATTACCGATGCACACATAGTGGATTCCGTGATTTGTTTTCCCTCCACTGAATTCTTCTCCCACGTCATTCCTTAATGTCCTTATTGTTACCGGAATACCGCCAAATGTTTAAACTACTGTCATTACGCCCAATCCAGTGGAGCTTCACTCTAAAGCAACATACTGTAAATGTGAATGGAAATAATGTTGACATTGTTATTTAGACAGACTTTTCTTTGCCATTCTGTTGCTAGGGGAAGAGATTTGGTCCGAGTTACTTCCTGTCAGCTACTGCCATAACAAACATTGAAACAGGAAATAGAAAGGGGCCCATTTAAAATGTTTATGTTGTCAAGCTTGAAAAGGTCTATTCATCTTACATTGCCCCGCCATTTCACCATCAATATGGGTTATTGAGTACAAATTGATGGGCAAAGTGATCATTTATCCATTTAAAACAAGGCAAAAGTGAGCATGGCTCACATACCCCCGCTCACTGCTTGACCCCTACTAAAGTAGGGCCAAAGGTTTTGCCCTTTTGGAACTAATGGCATTAATGGGCATTAACTAATGGGCACCCTGGACTTCTAACCCCCAAAAGGTACAACTAGACCACACTGTCAACCATCATACCAAATCTGAAGTTCCTAAGGGAAATAGTTTTCGAGTTCTGCTCCAGAAATGAAAGTGTGACACGCAAACGGACGCACATAAAGACGGATGGACACACAGAGCGCTATATAACCCCGACTACCTTGTCGCTGGGGTGTCATAAAATTAACAAGACAAAAAAGTGTGCAAAAAATGAAGGGATCTTAATACTTTCTGAAGCCACTCTTAAGTACTGTATATTTATTTCTTGTGCAGTACACTTCTTTGTGCTAATTGGAGATGTTTAAATTGGTATTGTTAATTTAATTATATGGTTAAATAACAATACATGGTATTGCAGAAATGAGAATCCCAGCAGTGTGTGTGCACGGTATATTTTGCATAGTCAACCAACAATGTCGCGAAACATGTAAAAGCACTGTCCTCAAGTATTGCCGCGCTTAGTCCTATTTGTCAAACTGTGTTCTCCCTGTTGACTGTGAACACGAGGGGCCGGACAGTAAGTTCCACATCCAGGGCTCTCAAGTAACACTGCTCTCAATAGTATCACTGTCTGTCCGCTCCACACGATGGCTAATGTTCTCAGACAGCAGCCTCTCATGAAGGACCAGTACAGCACAGGTAGGCCCGAAGCCCGTATGCATTTTCCTTTTATAGTCTACTGCGTTGTTTGATGTACAGTATATAGAGCTACACACAGCTAGTACTTTTTCAAAATTGTCACATTCCTCCTCTGTGGCATGACCTCTTTACATTTCAACAAGCTCTTAAGTTGTGATCACAGAATGACCGAGATGTAAAGTGTGTATGAGAAATGCATAGTGTTTTATAATTCATCTATCTTGTAACATTAAATTTAGTGTTCTATGTGCTATGCATTACATTATATCTATACACTCCAGAATATTTCTCCATGTCAGCAATATAATATACAAGATATTTTGATTGTAATTCTGAAAAAATGGAAGCAAAAGAGCAACTTCAGTGCTGGTTGCAAATTCGTGCAACTACCAGTGTGTGTGCATTTGTGTTTTTTCTTCTTAATAGTTTAACACTTGTTATGCAACAAGCCTTTCATCAGTTTCTACATTTTCTAGTTCTGTAATCCTTCATCATTTCTCCTCTTTTCTAGTGAAGTGAGCTAGTTATTTTGGCGTTGAATCTCTGTCCCTGTACCGTTGTTTATCTGCTCTGTGATCAGTCATTTACATATAAGCCTACACCTGCTCACTGACAGGATAAATTACACACTCTACTTAAGCTATCTTTTTCCACACTGCTGTGTCTGCATTGCTTTCTGATTTCAAACTCCCTTCTCATGGTGCAGACTCTTGTTATCATCCTCTACTCCTACTCCCCCCCAGCACCTATCCAGCCTGCAGTATAGGAGCTATAGGGCTCAACGCCAGGTCCTTGGGGTGCTGCCCTCCACCGAGCCTTTTCATGCGCTGAGAACCACCTCTGCTGCCAGCGCCAAACCATCCTATCCCCCCGGACCAAGTTTCTTACCCCAACCGAATACACCTCAACCACAGGCCACTTTGTCTATCAATGGTTCATTTCCTAACAACGATAATGACACACATATGGAGATCCAGCTGATGGCCTCCAGAAGCAGGATGATTAACAATACTCATGCACAGAGCCACAATCATAGAAGAGGTCAGTGCCTGGTACGCAATCCACTTTTAGAGCACAGCCTCTTTCAGCCTTCAAGCACATGGTTCATATATGCTATCCCCCAGAAAATTACTAAACTTAAAGTGGCAGTAGGCAGTATATTTTTGGCATCATTGGGCAAAAATTCCATAATAACCTTTCAGCATATTGTAATTCAAGTGTTCTGAGAGATAACTAGACTTCTGCACCTCCTCATGGCTCTGTTTTCAGGCTTTAAAAAATCTAGCCCGTGACGGGAGAGTTTGACCAATCACAGGTCATTTCAGAGAGAGAGCGTTCCTATTGGCTGTGACCGGAACTCGGTGTTCCTTCAACAGATTTCACAATGGCTCCTGCGTTTCACATTTTGCCATGTTGTGAATTGAATTAATAGGATATATAGTTGTCAAAGTCAACGCGATAATAACGCCGTTGACGCAAATTCGTTTTAAAACCACTAATTTCGCAGTAACGCAACTTGCAGTTTTTAGGTTGTAGCGGGCTCAGTTTTAAAGCTAGAGTGACAGCATATGACATTAGAAAAACTAAGGAATCCATTGGTACCAACCATGTCATACTAGCTTGTCGGGAAAGAGGTTAAATAACGCTCAAAACTTATCCTAAATTTTGATGAGGAAAAACTGGTATGGCCATTTTCAAAGGGGTTCCTTGACCTCTGACCTCAAGATATGTGAATGTAAATGGGTTCTATGGGTACCCACGAGTCTCCCCTTAACAGACATGCCCACTTTATGATAATCACATGCAGTTTGGGGCAAGTCATAGTCAAGTCAGCACACTGACACACTGACAGCTGTTGTTGCCTGTTGGGCTGCAGTTTGCCATGTTATGATTTGAGCATATTTTTTATGCCAAATGCAATACCTGTGAGGGTTTCTGGACAATATTTGTCATTGTTTTGTGTTGTTAATTGTTTTTCAATGATAAATATATACATACATTTGCATAAAGCAAGCATATTTGCCCGCTGCCATATTGATAACAGTATTAAATACTTGACAAATCCCCTTTTAAGGTACATTTGAACAGGTAAAAATATGCGATTCATTTACGATTAATTAAAAAAATGATGGACAATCAGGCGATTAGTCGCGATTAAATACTTCAATCGATTGACAGCCCTAATATAAATATGAGTTGTCACGAAAACTGTTATGCTCATCTGGCAGAGATCATAAAATACAGCGGTATAACGATGGACAGCTGATGCAGCTGTGCCATGAGTCATATTTAATTGACGTCACTTAAATTGTCTCATTTGTTAAATGCCTGTTGCCTCAACTCCTCCCTCCTCTCATCTCTTCCTCGCCTCCTCTTCTCGCATCTCCCGTGGGCGGGACTAAGACACGAGGAGAGTAGATGAGGAAGAATCGAGGATGTACAAAACTGTGAAATGATAACACTTCTGTGCATGCTTAGGGAAGTCTTTGATGGAGAGCTGGACGAGCAGACCTCGGTCATCACTGACTACATCAAATTCTGTATGGATACTTTGATACCAGTAAGGACTATGAGAACATACCCAAACTCAAAACCCTGGATCACCCGACAAATCAAACATTTTTCAACAAGAGAAATATGCTTTTAGGCAGAAGGACAAAAAAAAAATCAATCCCGACATTAAAAATTTTATTATTTAGGCCAAAATGTCAGGACTCTCAGTGGACATACCATGGACATTTATGTCAACAGAGACTTGCAGCCATCCGTAAACTAAATCATCTGTCTGTCCAACCCCACCTTCTTCTTCTTCTTCTTCTTCTTCTTCTTCTTCTTCTTCTTCTTCTTCTCCTGAACCGCAGTATTATCGAGCCAGTTCTTCTATTTGGTGCCATTTGTTTTTTTCCCCATATGCTTACAGTCACCAATAAGAAAAAAAACTTTAAAGATAACTCATTTAGAGAGCAAACGCTTTGGTATGCAAACCCCCAACAAATCCGATTGTGTCACCTCATCCCTGATCTGCAAACCACTTACAATCACACATGACCCAGATCATCCACTCTACCTGCACTTTAAGCCCTCCCTTCTGGACATAGGTACAGACTACTCATGTGCAGAAAGTCTCGTTTTAGCAAGAGTTACAAGCTCTGAATAACTACTCTTCTGTTCATGTTTTTTTTTGTTTTTCTTTTATATGATTTCTATGCCAGATAACGGAGTCAAAGTTAAAGCCTCTTCAGGTCAGTCAAACCCCATTAAGGCTTCCAGGACTCACAACGAGCTTCACAAGGAGCTGCTACTGGCCCACAAGAGGTAGGTACCATACAGGAGCAACAAAACGGTCAAATCCTTTGCTGAAATATGAATGGGTGAACTCTGATGTGATTTCACGACAAACAAGAATTATTCCTTTGTAATATGAGGACGTGATCATTAAACTATCTTAACTCAGCTTTGTGTAAGAATGTATGTGCTTTTGTGTCCATCATCGAAATGCATCTCATGCCTCTCTCCTCAGTCAGGTGTCATTATTAATACATGAGAGTCTCTTTCTCTCTCTCACAAACATGCAACCATACACCTTCTCTCCATGCTGCTGCAGTCCTTTAGGCCCTCTGGGAGCATGAATCAGTGTAAAGTGATACGCCGATAGGAGAACTGACCTGGCTCCACTGCTTGCACACACTATACCAGTGAAAGCAAAATACTCCGAACACAAAGGTGTTGCTGCCCGGTAATCTGACCTCACACTTTTATCTATTTTAACATCTCAAGTTTATTGTGATCCTAATATTACTTTAAATGAATCTACCATTAGTATTTTGGATCCAGGTTTACGATATCTTAATTTGTCATGTATCGTGTAACCAGGCTGGAGACAATATAAAACCCACTGATTTGTAATTTTACCCAAATTTGTGTGAAGGATTTACCACGGCACCATTTTTAAAAATGTATTCAAGCCAAGGTATTTGTTTATTATTGGCCCAGTCGTATCATGTATGAGACAGCAAATGTACTGCTGCCTTGTGTTGTTTTGCTATGAGTTTGTGAGTTTATGGGTAAGTTAAATCACAGAGGCCCAAATGCAGTACCATTAAAGGGGACATATCATGCTCATTTTCTGGTTCATGCTTGTATTTTGGGTTTCTACTAGAACATGTTTACATGCTTTAATGTAAAAAAAAAAAACATAATTTTTTCTGAATACTGTCTGTCTGAATATACCTGTAATCACCCTTTGTCTGAAACGCTCTGTTTTAGCGCATTTCAACAGAATGTGCAACAGAACCGCGTTGCTAGGCAACAGCTTGGGTCCATGTTTACATCCTGTCAGCTGATGTCAGTGTGTGTGTGTGTGTCAGTGTATGTACTCTGCACTGTACCTAAATAATTGTGAACTGGTGAGTGTGGGTACAAATTAAGCCTTTTCATTCATATTTCAAATCTGACTAAAGTAGACCCCGTCATACCGTCTACAAACCACCTGTCTCTTGACTTTTCGCCCATATGTAATGCCTGCTTTGTCTCTCCCTCTATGGGCTAAGGGGTCTGGCGCTGAGCAGCAGGTCAGAACTCCAGCAGGCGCTGGAGAGGAGGATGAGGGTGCAGAGTGACCGGGAGGAGGAGGGACAGAACAGGACTCCTCTGGAGGATGTGCTGCTCAGACGTCAACAGAAACAACTCGAGGTAATACATACATCCTGGGGTTCAGCAACGGCAGAATACTTCATTTCATCTTTTCAAGCAAACGGACACTCATTTTAACTGTCAGGTGAACTGTCTTAAGGGATCAAATTAAGCCTGAAAAATATAGCTGAGAAATAGCTGCAAGGGTCAAAGGCCATGGGGAAACTGTAGACAAAATGATACTTGACATATTACATATCCATCCATCCATCTGCAACCGCTTATCCCGTTAGGGGTCGCGGGGGGGCTGGAGCCGATCCCAGCCGACATTGGGCGAAGGCAGGTCACCAGTCCATCGCAGGGCTGACACATAGAGACAGACAACCATTCACACTCACATTCACACCTACGGCAATTTAGAGTCAACAATTAACTTAACCTGCATGTTTTTGGACTGTGGGAGGAAACCGGAGAACCCGGAGAAAACTCACGCTAACACGGGGAGAACATGCAAACTCCACACAGAAGGGCCCAAAGCCGGAACCTGCGACCCTCTAGCTGTGAGGCGCCAGTGCTAACCACTGCACCGTGCAGCCCCTATACACTATACAGTGTGGCCCTCTAAACATAATCAGTATGAGGTGTGCTCACAGTAAGGCAAGCTTCACCTTATTCTCATAATACTACGACTTTTTTCTCGTGAACGTCTGACTTTATTCTCGTAATATTATGACATTATTCTCGAAATCTCAGATTTATTCATTTTCCTCAATGTGGCCCTAATACTCCGTCGTACCGTCGTAACATAGACCTACAACAAAGATAGATACAATTGAAAATGTAAACAAAAAACAGTTATTCATTTCCACAATTCCACAAGAAAAAAAATCCTCAGGGAGCCGCTGGAGAGGGGCTAAAGAGACGCATGTGGCTCCGGAGCCACAGGTTGCTGACCCCTGGTCCACAGAGACCATTCCATGCTCATTATGTGTTTCATAGAATCATAAATTTTTTGCCCTTGTCTTGAAGAAATACCTTTTGCCATCTTTGCATGAATACAGCAGTGCCATTGCTTCTCCTTTTCTCTTGTTAGGGGGAGAAGGAACAAAAGGAAAAGGTACAAGAGGAAGCCCAGTTGATGGAGTTTGTTAGAGTCCGACAAAACCTGAGAAAGATCCACTCAGCGATGCAGAGCAAGGCTGCAAACACCTGAAGTGCTACAGAGGAACGCACCCACATTGTAAAATGAACTCTATAGTCTAATCTGAGTTTATTCGACACCTACTGCCTTTCACATGCAAGAGTAACAACAAGGTGCATGCTAAAAGACAATTACTAAAATGGATTTAAGACACAGATTTGTAAATAAACAGTATTCTTTTATAGATATGTAAAGAAATGTCATCTGCCGCTTTGTCAAATATTTGTATGTGTTTTTGCTTGATATGGTAGTTATTTATCCATAGTATGTTACAGAAAACCAGTAGGATCTCGTTTGACTTGTCAATTTTGTTAACATTATTGTAAATAAATGTCAAAGATTTCTTATTGATCCCAGCTAATGAAACTACTGATATTTATTTTTCCCGATTTAAAGGATCTGATAGCAATACCTGGAAATTTATGAACCCATATGAAGTATATTTGGTCGACATACTGTTGAGATAATGTTTTGAAAGTATACTTTAGGTTAGGTGCTTTGTGTATATCTGCAGCTGAGGGCAATGCCCACGGGGGCCTTTAAAAAAACTGCATTAAATATGGCTTGATGACAATAAAGATGATTTCATATAAAGCATATACTGTTTATACATATATTTTACGGTCAGCTTGTATTAATGGGCATCATATCATTAGGGGCCGGGCAGCTCAGCTGTCGGTCCCTCTTGTTTTTGTCAATATTTTTCTTCTATTGAAACTGAAGGAATTATTATTTTTCTAAAAATTAATAACATTTTTGAGGGCCTCATGGTGCTCAGAAAGTTGTTAAAGGTCCCATATCGTGCTCATTTTCAGGTTCATACTTGTATTTTGTGTTTCTACTAGAACATGTTTACATGCTGTAATGTTAAAAAAAAAACTTTATTTTCCTCATACTGTCTGCCTGAATATGCCTGTATTTACCCTCTTTCTGAAACGCTCCGTTTTAGCGCATTTCGATGGAATTGCAACATAATTGTGTTGCTAGGCAACAGCTTGGGTCCATGTTTACTTCCTGTCAGCTGATGACATTCACATACACTTCAACCAGGAATAAACTGGGACACATTTAGAATGTTTACGTTTAAATCTGTGTAAAGGGTCTAAATATTTGTGACATCACAAATGGACAGAAATCCTGACAGCTTGTTTCAAATGCAGAGTTTCTGAATGCGGGCTGTGTGTATTTCCCTGTGGATTGAGCGTGTCGATACTTTCACAGTATTTATATAGGACTTAAGCCTGCTTTATAATAAATAAACATGAAATTTCACTTTTTTATAATATGGGATCTTTAAACTTTGCACTCATCACACGTGGTGGAAAATTTGATATGTTAGGGGTCTCGGGCAAGCCCCCAGGAAGAGCGCCGGTCGTTGATCCCAATTTTCGTAGTGGCCAAGCGACGGTACTACAATTTCTGTGTCTGTCACTAATGTCATTGGGCCCAAAAAGACTTTTTCCCATAGACTCACATTGGGAATGAGACGTCTGTAACTTTTGAATAGCCCTTCATGCTGTATTGAAGAAGTCTCGAACTAGCGAATGAGACCATAATGTTTAGTGTTTACCGAGGTAATAAATCAAGTGAGAAGCAGGCTCATTTTGTTATGGACTTCTCCCCCAAACTGAATAAGACAAACAAAAAACTGAAGGGGTTTCAAGATTTGCAGACCATGCCCTTTCTCTCAATGTTCATGACTCAACATGTTATGTTATGTTACATGTTTTTACCGCTCATATAGGTCAGGGTTATTACAGGCCACCTGCCAACTCGTCATCTCCATTTTTAGTACAACACAGGGACACAGTGGAAATCAAAAGATTTATTTTGTATTACTTTATGTTCAGACAATCAGAAAATGACAACTCCTTTTCTTTACACTGTCTTCTAAAATCTATTAAGTGATAATACAAACACCTAATGCAAAATATATCTAAGCTAAAAGGTGTCGAGACCTGCATCGTAGTGGTTCTCAGAGCCGACCGAAATGCAGGCAACACAACAGTACTAGATGATGGTTTAGTGAAATGAATCCCGGTATCCTCTGTTCTGCGTCGCTTTCTCTGCGTTCAGTCTGGAATGCTTCCACGTGTTTAGTGTTGATGTGCGGACGCGCTGTCCCGTCTTCAAACGTGTCCTAAGCTACGCAGCAACGGCGGACGTGTACCGATCAAACAGTGTAACATGTTAATGAATAAACGTCCCTCAGTCATAGGTTCATTGAAGCTTCCCAGCAAAAAGGGAAATCATTTACTGAAAGCAGGCACGGTTTGGAGCTCTCTTTTTCATTTTTCACAACTACTTCTGTCACTTTCATGTGAACGACGGAGTGCAACACCATGAACGCCTCTGAGGTGACACTGTCTGAAAGTGTGTGCCGTTATCTCCATTTATTACACGGCTGCGTTGAATGCTCGATTCTGATTGGTTAATCACGGCGTTCTGCGGTCTGTTATTTCTTTATGGCAGACCGTTGCTATGTATAGCAGACCGTTGCTATGAGCGCAGTTCTGATGTCGGACTCTGGTGAGACCGTTTTTATGTCAAATTATTGATTTCTTAAGTAAGTGGCCGTGTAATAAGCGGGATAATGTACAGCTAGCGGGTCACTGTTGTGAAATAAACCCCTTCAGGGCGATGAGAGACCCCTCCGCTTCGCGTCAGGGTGCGGCATCGCCCTGTCGGGGGTTTCTTTCACAACAGTGACCCGCTAGCTGTACATTATCCCTACTATACTTGTACGAGTATTTCAGACAACAAAGATAAGAGGCCTCTGATATTCAGGGCTCAGTCGGGAGGAGAGTATGATGGCAGGCTTTTTCACTTCGCCGACCAGCTGGACACTCAGAACTGTTAGTCAACGTGGTATACAAACTTATTTGTCTGAAGCAGACCGAGATGTTTAATGTTTGAAAGAGAGACCAGCGTTGTCATTGGAAGGACAGCGGTGGTAATGCAGGTCGTACACCTTGAGGCACTCGTCAGTTGAGCAGATATCTCGGTTTAGTGGTGCATACTACAAATTTGCAACTGATCAAATTACCACAAACCAATAGACACACCATGATGGTGTGACCCTGTGTGAAACTGTAAAAGAGGGAAGAATATGTTCCCTGAGCCAATGGTGTCCAGACTCTGCAGCAAGTGCTCCATTAATTGTTGAAAATATACATATTCATAACAGAAAAAGCCTCACACTGTCTGAAGAGTCTGGAACCAGCAGAGAGTTTGGCATTGTTCTTGATACGTCTGCATCGCTCAGAGCAGAAACATCAATTTGGAATAGTTAGTGATGGTGTTGCTTTCAGGTGTAGTGTGCTGTAGAGTGAATATCCACAGTGCTAAAATGTTGTCTGTACATTCCAACGTGCAACTGTGGAATTCCTTTCGACTCGAGGCCCAGATTTTATAAACGGAGGACACATTCCAGACCGAAGAGGCAGAAGACGTTCGCAGTCGCAGAACAGATGCAGCGTGAACTGCCAGGCAATGTGGTACTTGTTGCGCTATCATTCCGCTGTGAGCTAACCTCAGTAAAAAAACTATGGCGCTACAAAGTACATGTGCTTGTTCTGACAAAAATAAAACTCTACACAGACATTTTTCTCTGCAGTTAGATGGACAGTCACCTGTCTCTTCTCTGAGGTAGTAAATAAGTAGAAATATCATTAAAGGCAAGTATAGAGAACAATGTTTGACTCTGGAATACACCACTAGGACTCGTGTGTACCCCCGGGTCCTTTCAAAGTTGAATTTTGAGCATATTCCCCATCTTCAACAGTGGTAAAATCTTCCTAACTGTTACAGGTTAAAACTAAGTCTAATGATTTTTTTTTCAGAAAGATATATGACAAGGTAGAGGTAGAAAATTTTGACCGAATTATAGTGTCAATGTCTGTCACTAGATAAAGAGTTTAGATTCATAAAATCTACCTTTTATAGTTTCAATCTAATGGCACGAGTAAGAGCCCAAAATAACTAGAAGCAAATACAAATAAAAACAGAAACCCACACTTCTGCGTGTTTTGAGGTACAGATCAAATTAATCCTTTTTTTTTTTTTTTTTTAGAAATGTCGTTAAGTGCTTAAAACCCAGTCAGGAGATTAGACACTCTTAGAGAGGCACAACAGTAGTATTTTAAGACATTGGTGCAACACTTGGAGGCTGGTTACAATGCTCGTGAGAGAAAGTCCTTCGACGTACAGTTCGTGGAATTAAGGCAGAAAGGGAGAGCGCCATCTGAATATTTCTCTCTCTAAATATCTTCTTTCCAATATCACACATCATCCATCCCTTGCAAACATATCCAGCTGGGAGGGCTCCTCCATCTCCACTACACTTTACCAATTTCATGAAGTGGAGCATCCATTACTGGAAGGCAGCTGGTCTGGATCCATTGATCTTGACATGCTGCACTGTGACTCTGTTAAAAGGAACCTTGAATATCAACAGACCGATACCTCCTCAACTGCTTCCCTGAGCCTCTGCAGCAAAGAGGAGGCTGGGACGAGGGGGGGTGGGAGGGGGAGGACAAGGGGTCATCATTTAGTCCTAATTACATCAGATACTCTTGAGATCCAACACAACAGCCTTGTGGTGTTGGATCGATACAAATGGTGACATAGTAAAAAGCTAGGAAATGGGTACAAGTGCTCTTGAAATGTTTTATAGAATCAATGCTGCATTCGATTCAGGAATAAAGTCAGATTCTTTGACCTTTGATTCAGAATTCACCGCAAGGAGGTCACAGTAACACCTGCTCAGATCCAGTGGTCCAGTTTGCCCAATTACAATGCTGTTTCCCAAGTGCTCCAGGTCACATCGCGTAGCTACGGGTTACCACCTTCCATTATGAAGAATATAGAAATGGGGGAGAGAGCTGGATGACCTCTACTTCAGACTCAAATATAGATGGATCAACATGTTGCTAAGCGCTTTTATGTTCCTTATAGGGATGCTAATCTTGAAAAATTGTTCTTAACCGATAACCGACCCTCGTTAACCGATTATTAACCGTTAACCGACAAGATTTGTGCTTCGCATGCAGCGGTGTGCCAGCTAGCAGTGTATGAGCACAACAGACAACTGAGTCCCCAGTTCACCCGTCCGGGAGCGTTAGCTTAGCAGCCACAGTGCTGTGTGTAGTGTCACGGACATGCAGCAACTTTCCCAGTAAAAGTCCGACTCCACCACCACCATGCATTTAGTTTAGTTTAGCAGGTTGTCCGCTGTGTGTCTGCCCGGATGAACAATAGCGATTGTCCGACAAACAGTGTGTGTTTGTGCTAGGTTAGCATCTGTAGCTCTGCTGGTAGCTTCGTGCTCACCATTGTCACACACATACGGTCTGTCAGCGCGGCGTAACTTCAGCCACTTTCCGACAGATCACGTGTGTGTTGTCGGTGGCGTAGCTGTGAACGTAGGTGTAGCAGACAGTGTGTGTACAGTTTATTTGTCGGTGAATAAATGCTACGAGGCTACAACTCTTCCACTCGCCGGCTCAGACTCTCAAGGTGGGCTGTTAAGGTGGACCCGCTTTTCTCCTTTAAGTGTCGAGTTTTTTTCAGCTTTTTAATTAATTATTAACATTTCTTTTAACCAATTTCACGGATAGCATTAATCGGTTAAAATGCTTAATGTCGGTTAACGGTTAATTATTAACATCCCTAGTTCCTTCCTATGACAAGGTGAGAGTGTACAGAATATGAACTAGAATATGACAATGACTGTGACAAACATTTTATATCTTATCAACAGGTTCAGAAATGGTTTGGGGTGAGCTTTCTGGTTCTGGTTGTCTGTCTTGTAACAATTAAGGAGAAGTTCCACAGATTTGTTTTCTGTGACGTGGAAACATTTAATCTATTGTAACGACTGTCAGCTCCACACGCCACTAATTTCACATATTTATCTAGCCTTGATCCAGGACTATAATACTACAGTTCTGGTCAGCCGTTTCCTGGAACATGGACATTCAGTCATTCAGCAGGTCATAAAAATGTTTGTCACTTTACACCCACCTGACACTGAAAACACCGCCTACCACCGCTCATAATTTCCAACATTATTCTCATGATGAATTGCATTAACACCTGAGTGTGGGTTCTGTGGGATGGCTATCAGGGCTAACATCTATCACGCCTAGGAAAAGAGTGTGTTTTTATGTATTTTTACAGGACAGGCAGCAACCCTGAGATCAGTGACCTGGTTAGCACAGCGTCGGCAAATGTACATTTCAGTGTTCTCGGTTTGACCTTTTTTGCACAGCGGATTCGAGGAATTTAAGGTAAATACAACAAACAGCTGCTGCACTGCTTTCTGAGGCCCTGTTCAGACAGAGAGGAGTAAGACACACTGAGGATTGCGAGGAGCATCGCGGGAGGGGAGAAATAGATCAGTTGTGACTGACGGCAATTCAAAAGTCTGAAGGAACTTCAGTGGTACTAGGGCTGCACGATATTGGAATATTGCAATATTTTGTTTCCTGCGATATGAAAAAAAATACAGGAATATTCAGCTTTAAAGTATAATGCATCAATCTGGTGCACTGTGAGAGCAAAATTAAGCACAATTTTGTGCTTTTGTAAAAAATGTATGCTCTACTACTGATTACTTCTTTAATCATAAAACATTTGTCGAATAGAAATAAATGAGACGGGGTCCGTGTTTCAAAACAGGTCAGGCAGGTTGCCGACATCGCCACAGACCCCTTAGACTGAGGACAGTCCACCCTGTTTGACAGTAACGCCGGGAGCCCCCCGTCCCACATCAAGCAGTAAGTCCATTAAACCCGGGAAGCGGCGAGGTCCGGGTGAGGGCTGCTGCAAAGCTAATGGTCGGAGCCGCGAGCTAACTTCACCCTGGGCCTTTCCAACCCTACTAGAGCCGGTCGCTGCAGCGCGCCGCTACGGAGGAGGGCCAACCAGCGCCAGGGAGAGGATCCTCCCACAGCGAGCGGCTGTCTCTTACCCGCCGAGTTGAACCCCCGGGGCAGATGCGGACCCCACACGTTTAGAAGTGTAAAAATAATTTGGAAAAACAATAAAAAGTGAATTAAAAAAAACAAACACTGGATTAGTCATGGAAAATGAGAACTATCTTTTGCATTAAGCAGCATCGGTATAGACCTGCTCGATATGAAAAACAGCTTGAGATAACTTCTGCCATGATTTGACGCCATATAAAAATAAATTGAAATAAATAAATTGAGCAGCAAAAAAAAGTTGTAGCACGACACATTCGAGTTCATTTGCCGACATTGCACATCCAGCGATGTGACTATCGCGCATGCGCACATCGCAGTGTTGATGCTGAGACGATATATCGTGCAGCCCTAATTGGTACATCCACTGGTTGCCAGTTGCAGTTAATAGGTGATCTGTGCAGTGTCTCAAAAACTTAAAGGAACAGTGTGTAACATTTAGGGGGAACTAAGAATTGTTGTGTTTTTCGTTAGCTTAGAATGAGCCCTTCATATCTACATAGGGGAGTGGGTCCATTTCACAGAGTTTCTACAATAGCCCAGAACGGACAAACCAAACACTGAGAGCCTTTTGCGTTTGCCTGAAGGCCACCGTAGTTCTCCGACACGCTTGTGAAACAGCATTAACGTGAGCCGCAGTGTGCTACTGCCAGCCACCGTGTGACCTCGGTTGTTCCACAAGTAGTGTTATTATGGTAAGGATGACGCAAACGGTGTTACCACGATTTTGCACTCTGCGGCTCACGTTACCGCATTCTTGGAAAGGGAGGAGTGAGAACTCAGTCAGTTGGTTGCAATCTGCAAACACCACAATTAGATGCCGCCAAATCCTACACATTGTACCTTTAACTATTTTAAATAATACAGTAAAATACATTACATAGAACATTTTTTTTCTAAGTAACACTTCTCTGTCTAAACAGTAACTGTTGTCAAATGTTCTGGCCAACAAGGCCAGAACATTTTTTAGAAAGGTTTATCCACAGACAGCAGTGGAGCAGCAGCTTTCTACCTTCCGTGTGATTTAGCACGACTTCAACCTTTAAAGGCCCCCGCGACGTTGAAAATGAAACGCAAGTGCATTTAAACCTAGCGATGCTACGTAATATTGCCAAGTAGGTATTTAGCATTAGAGTTTATATCACCATGCTGATATGACATCAGATAACCACGTCTAAAAATCTTCAGGGCTTCCGATGGGGGAATTCTGGCTATAAGAGCTGCTCCGTTACATTTTTTTTTTTTTCCAATATACAACATCAGAATTTAAGACTGACGTTACTCTCAAATGCTTTTGCAGTTAAATTGCAGTAACATTGTGTGACATTTTTGAGTCACGAGTTGTTCAGTTAACTAATAATAGTAAGTGCAGTCTAGATTTACAGTTATTTTTTTTAACTGTAACTGTTATTGTCTGCACTTACGGACACTTAAAAAAACTAGGCCAAATTCTAAGGTCTAATTCTGGCAGACAAAAGGTTACATTTACATCACTTGAAATAATGGGTGATGATAACATTTGGTTATTACATCAATGGTCATTTCCCATCTGCTGATATACTTGGACACATCAGCAGGTGTACTGCTGGATGGGAAGCTCTACTGCATATTTTAGTGAGTTAACTATCAGATATCATATACAGACAGCGCTGTTTGCATTCTCAATCTTTTTTTTTTTTGCACATACTCACTAATTGAAACAGAGTTACGCCTACTTTTCTCACTCTGTAAGGCCGTTCATGCTCCAATATTCAAAAATGAGAAAATATCAAGTCAGCTTCAGCAAGGAAGGGGGCGTTCCCTAACACGGTAGCATTTTCCATGACAACTTAAAACTTGGATAACTCTCAGCATTGTGCAGCACCTGTGACGTGTGTTAAGTGCATCCACTGTTGGTAACAGGTCTGACAAAAAAAGAAGTAGTACTCTACTTTGGTTGTAGTGAGACCATCTACAGTTCCTCAAATGTTCAAGCTTCCTTTTTAAATAATGAGGTAATACTGATGAGGTGATTTGTTGTGTTCAACAAAAAAAATAAAAATAAAAACTAAGATTAGCATCATTAGCACTGACAGGCTAAAGTCACACATTTTGTTTTACAATAAAAAATGTTCTCATGTTTTACCCTTTTCCGTGAAAAAAAAAAACCATGAGCATGTATGAAGGCAACGTTTGTGGGGAGACAAGAGCTGCTTACTGCTGAAAGGCCTGGTAGTAGTGAGGTAGGGAGCTGGAAGTGCTCATAGCAGGACTGCTGTATGCCTGAGGTAGCTGGCTGTGGTTATGGGCTCCAGGGCCCTGTGGTACGTGAGCCTGCGGAGGCTGGAAGAACGTGAAAGGCCCTGGAGCCTGGGAGGACAACCCAGTGGAAGAGGATGGGGGGGAAGTGGTGGTGGTGGCGGGTGGATAGCTCATCACTAACCCTCCCATCCCCATGTGAGGGCTGTAGGGTGGCAGGCTGAAAGGCAAGAAGCCCAGCAGAGGCCCGAGGTCCATGTTAGTGGTGCAAGACAGCTCGGTTGAGGAGATAGCGGGGCTCCTGGACAACAGGTGAGGGTCGCCGCCAGCGCCCACGCCTTCACCCAGCACCTCCCTCTGAGGGGAGGCAGAAGTCGAGGTAGAGGAGTTGACTGCACTCAGGTGAGGTGGGGGGGCACTCTGCAGGTCCAGCAGGAAACTGTCCACGTCGGCGCGAGGGTATGAGGTAGATCCGTGCTGATACCTGGCCATGTTGCTGTAGGGCTGCTGCTGCAGAGCCACCGAGGGCTGCAGATGATGGTGGTGGGGGTGAGAAGATTGGGGGGGCATGTGGCGAGCCACGCCTATGTTCGAGGACAAGGAGCCCTGCATGAGGCCGTGAGGGTGGCCCATCCCGGGGACGGGATTGGCCATGGGGTAGGAATTGTACATGTCCCTGGAGAACGTCTCCATGGGCTCCTTGGAGACCGAGCCCATATCAGACGCCACGGGGCTGGGCTCCTCCTTCACGGGGCACTGGGTGGCAGGGGCCGGCGTAGTCACGGGCGTGCTGGGCGTACAGGGTGGCATCAACCCCGACTCCTGGGCATGGCTCTTCTTCAAATGGCGGGTCAGGTGGTCTCTGCGGCCAAAGCGTTGTGCGCAGCGCGGGCACAAGAAGTCGCGGCGCCCGGTGTGCACCACAGCGTGACGGCGTACATCCTTACGGGTGTAAAAGCGGCGGTCGCATCGCTCGCATGAGTACTTCCTTTCTCTCACTGGCACAGTAGCGGTTGAGTTGCCCTCTGACGGTGGAGGCCTGTCAATATGACTGCCTAGGTGCTCAAGCAGGGAAGACGCCCCCTCTGGACAAGGCAGGCCCGCCGTAGCACTGTGGGCTGCTACCAGGTGGCGTCTGTAACCGAGCTGGGTGTTGTACTGCTTGCCACACTCCTGGCAGTGGAAGAGCTGCCTGGTGCCTGGGTGGCTCTCCTGCAGCTGGCTCTTCAGATGGTCCTGCTGGTGAAACATGGTCTAACAGAAGGAACAGTACTGGCTCTGCTGCTGCACAGGGACTCTGGCCAAGAGCCTGAGCAGACACAGACAAGACTCATGAGGATCCTCCAGAGAGCTGACCATCAGCCTACAGACCTCTGGTTCGTTTTGTTAACTTAGAGTGCTAGAATTAATGCTAAGTGCTGTTTGTTGACTGTTTGATGGTCTCTTGTGGCAATGACTAGTGGTCTGTCCTGCCTTACTGGGGCAAGCCTGTGTCCAGCACTTGGTTTCTGTGACAGCAGCTGCCATAGCAACCCCAAAAGGGCTGCGGTGATGAGGAGCCGTGGAAGCTCTGACTGGGTCTGTGTGTTTCTTGAGAAGAGCTCTTGTGTTGGCCCGCAGTCTATTTTAGTATTCAGCAGCCCTGAACGCCACAGTCACAGCAGCTGAATCCGAGGCAGCGTGACATCTTTACAGACCTGCAAAACAGAAAAAATGTGTCACTTTGTGCAAATGATAACTTTGGGCTTAATAGCGCAGGGTCCGTGAAAAGTTTGTTAGATTCATTCATTTAAATCATCATGATATAATTTATATTTTTTTTTTTACAAAAGGCTTCGTAGTCCAACAAATAATGTTTGAATTTTGAAATCTACATTATAATAGTTCATAGATTACGTTCTAATCTAACAAATCTATAACTTTTCGAATCTGAAAATATGTTAAATACATGTCTAATATCTTTCTAATACATTTCGCTTGTGTTGTTCTTTCACATAACTAAGACTGTAGAAGTGTAAAAAATAAGCTTTGTCAAATAATTCCAGGGATATACATGAGGGGGTCCCCGGTATGTTCTCCATCTTGTAAGGGGTCCCTGGCTGAAAAAAGATTGAGAACCTCTGCTGTAGTATTCTATTCCATTTATAAACACATCTCTGGTAAACATCAGATTTAAAGTGGTGCTTATGTGTGATTCTTTGCGGAGAAACTCAGTTTTACAGACCCGTCGGTTAAATCAACTAACCGATTAGTCGAAAAAAAATGGTATGAGTGTTAGTCGACTAAGAATTTCTTTGGTCGAGGACAGCCAGAATGATTTTATAAATTAATAGTACAGTGGCTAATCACGATAACCGCGCATTTTGTGAGAAGAGCATGAAATTTCTATCATAGTTAGTGCATACCATAAGGTTTATTTTCAGATGTGGAGGTAAATCAGATTTGACCTCTGAGGACCGTGAGAGGTCAAATCCAAGATGGCTGCCAGTCCACCAGGTCTAATGTTCAAACACGTTTAAATTTTGGAACCAAACAGTTTAGAAAAACCATTTAAGGTGTTGTTTACAACTAAGTTGGGGACACTCATTCATTTAGTGATACATTTGAGATCACCAGAATTCAAGGAAACGCATTTAGGTCATGGTAAATATTTACCAAAAAATAAGCAATCAGTTGAAATTTGCAAATAAACACCCAGTGGTGTCACAGTGGCGATATTAGTTATTTAGGTTGTCAGTGTACAGTATGTGCTTGTGGCAGACGTGGCACAGTTGTGTATTGTGTATTATGTCCATGCTTCGACTAGCTGGGTATAGACGCATTATCTGTGGATGTTTTGTTGAGCCTTACCGGTAAATAAATCCTGGATATTGACATGTAGCTTATGGGCCCACCTTACCAATGATATCAACCAATCATCTGGTAGACAAATGATGTCAGAGTAACGCATCATGACACCCAAGCAGCACACTGCAGACAAACCACCAGGCATCAGCAAAACAGACCGATCAAGTCATCATCTTGTGGTAAGTTATTTCCCAAAATGTTGGTAATCATTTTGGATTCAGATGAAAAGGTAGTAGTGTTGCCACAACACTGGAATTTCGAAATTCGATACAATACCTATCGACATTAGATACCACAGGGAAAAATCGACACAACGTTGAATGCATAAAATTTTTGATTTTTATGAAAAGATAAATATAACAAGCCTATAACACGACAACAACGACTTCTCTTCTCTTGGCTAGTGACAGAGAACAGCAGAATGACTGTGGTAAACATTAACAATTATTAAAACATCATCTTTAATGAGCTAACACCAATGTGCTGTCCTCTCCTGGTACACAATGTCTCCACCTAGTGTTGAGTTTGAGTTTTGACCCCTGTGAGATTGCTGTAGTTGGTCAGTGTGGAGTGTTGAAGCAGCAGAGCAGCAGATTTAATTTAGCAATGTGAAATCAGCACCGTGGAAATGAACTAATAGCTGCTGAATCTGCAGCTATTAGTTAATTTCCACACATCATAGGAAAAGAGTGTCTGTGAGAATGAGCACACATGTTTTATGTTAAACAGTTAAATAGATCGAAATAGACAATATTATCGCGATTGCGATGCTAATTTCCACCATAATGGTAATTCCATTATGTGTTAGCATTGAGCTAATGGACTAAGCGCTAGTTATTTGCCATATAGTTATAGCAGTCATGCTAGCTATGTTAGGAGTTATTTCAGCATTATGCTGCCAAACTAAACACCAATGTTCAGAGATTGTGGAATAACCATAACAAAATCCACAAATTATTATATTAAATTGGAGTGACTGACTTGGAGCGGCTATGCTGTAGCGTTGTGGTGTGCGCGCGTGTGTCAACTCGCTGTGGGAGAGAAGAGAGAGCGGAAAACGCAGCTGGCACCCGTGCATCGATACTGCAGAATATGAGTATTGAAGCCGTTTCAAATATTCAGTATTGATATGTATCGATAAATCAATATTTTTGACAATAAAAAGGTTGATATTTATTATATATAATTATGGTGTTTAAGTTTGTAAAAATTAATCATAACCCATATGATAATGTTTGCAAGTTAAGAGTTAGTTAACGTTCCTAGCTAGTTATCTATCTCACAGAGTTGGCTATGTACTGAAGACTACTATTATGTCAACAAAATAATGCTAGCTCGCTAATTTCTGTAGTTATCCACCTCACTATGGTCAGTAACATTAATAAAATAACCTTTTGTCATATTTACTCAAACTGTCACTATATCCTGACAGTAGTACATGAGACAGATAATCTGTGAAAAAATCTGGTTCCGGTGCCTCCTTTTAGTGCACCTAATGAAGGAAAACAATCGGGCTGACCCAAATGCTTCAAAGCTTCGACCATATTATAAATCAGTATTCGATTGCTTTGTTTTTATATAAATACACAAGTATGTAATAATAATGTATACATCCCAAAATAGCCCATGAAATAAGGAATAACCCCACAACATTATTCATTATCAACATTAATTATTATCAGTTATTCTATTGTTCTTATTAATGAGTAACAACGTAATGCTTCATCCACACACTGCATAGTGCTATCGTCAGATGAGTGACAACTTTGCTAAGTTAGCTAAGTAGCTAGCCGTCTGACCAGCGGGCTGGTGGCCAACAGCAACGCTGTAAATATAAATTGAGGGCGTATAAATCTCTAGATGCCTATAGTTAACTATCCTTCAGTAAAGTCAGTCAAAAAGAGAGTTGCACAATATCGGCAAAGCGTTTCAGAGATGGAGAGAAAGGGTTGCTAATAGTTTAGCCTTCTGCTAACCGCAGCCATGAGCCATTGGCTGCGGTTAGCAGAAGGCTAAATATTAGCAACATTTACTCTCCATCTCTGAAATGTTTCGCTGATATTGTAGCTCGCTAGAGCCTTGAATCACAGTTTGTCAACTCAAATGTATGCGTTACCTCGATTCTAGCACATATCAAAACGGCAAAATTTAATTTTTGATGTGTAACTTTAGCCCACTGCTAGTGTTTGCCTCCAGTCTTTCCTTTCCTTTGCCTCCAGCTAACACCGTGACGTAATCATGACGTTGATGCAAAAAGGGTCAATACTCAAGGCACTTCCTTCATGGCATTTTACACCGCATGATTTAGCCTAGCGGCTAGCTAGTTACTTTTCCTTAACTATAGCTCTTCTACTCTTGCTTGGTTTATTTGTTGAACTTCAGCCTACATGTTCAACATTGTTGAATCAGAGCCGGTGATATTAGTAGCGAGAGCTAGCTGACTGCTAAGTGCTGTCTCTCAGCTCTGCGCACACAAGCTCCGCCTCCACCCTCGGTGACGCAGCGATCAGAGGAGAGAAGGGGAAAAAAAAGAGACGAGAGAAACAAAACCGTATTTTTGTACATTACAGCACACTTGTAATGCAGAGGGATACTAATTTAGATTTTTTTTTCCTAACCGATAACCGACCCTCATTAACCGACAAGATTAGTGCGATGCATGCAGCGGTGCTGTGGTTGTAGTGCCTAACAAGCCGCCCAGCTGCAACAATAAGCCGATGCACAAACAGGTCAAATCCATAATTTATCGCCAGCTGCAGTGTACGTGCGAAACAGTCAACGGAGTCCCCAGTTCACCCGTCCGGGAGAGTTAGCAGCAACAATGCTGCGTGTATTGTCGTGGACACATGCAACCACTTTCCCAGTAGGTCTCCAGTCTTAATGACGGAGTCCACCTTCTCTTCTCCTTTTTGTCTTTCTCTAAAGCACGCACACACTCACAGCAAGCGCAGCGCTGCGCTCCTCGTCTCTGTAATTGTCTCAGTCTGAAATCCAAAAGTATTGAAGAAACATAGATGTAATCATTATTTTTATAATCATTATAGTGGCTTAGTCCGATCCACTTGGTTTGTTTCGCATTTACACAGCCAGGGCTGTTAACAGTGACCGGTAAGTCAACGACAGTCAGCATCCTGTTGCTCATGCTTTTGCTTGCACTACCGACACACACCAGATTGACTGTAATTGACAGGCATCATGTTGATTAACGTTAGCAACATTAGCCAGCTAAAACCACACTATCAATATATATTTTACATGCATGGCAGTAGTGTTAGCTTACCAAACGAAGGTCCCTCTATGAATCAAAGGCACAGTCAATGTTAATACTAGTGTTTACTTTTCCTGCTTCAGCCTCCCGACCCTGGTCAGAAGGCACAGGGGAGACACCGTCGTTTTGGTCTCCTGGGCCGGAGTCGATAACGTTACTTGCTCTGAGTCAAGCCCCGTCACTTCACTCAGCAGCAGGGAAACTAGACACATTTCTACACAAACTGCAACTTCCACTGTACATTCCCTTGATATTCTCAAAGCTGAACTAACTCTTCTGCTCCGCCGCGCGCTCATTTTCACACTCATCGCCGCTCTCTCTCTTTTGCTTCACCACTCACTTCCCACGTGCACACACACTCTTCGCACTGGCTCTGCTATTCTCCCACAACGCCCGACGTCGGTCTCATTCCTGTTTTGCAAGACGGCCTTCACTAGATATAACTTTGGGTTTTTTGTGCTTCCGTGGAGTTTGTGTTGGAGTCGGAGTTGTGGTGGGGGCTGGTCATTTGTTGCCGTTAGCGGACTCCATTTCAACGGCTAAGGCACTCGCGAGCGCGCATAACGTCACATCCGTTGGATTTTCTCAAAAAAAACATTCATACATGTAAAAAGTTACATACAGTCCCTTTAAACTTTTGTGTAAGATTATATTTAAGTTGCCTTGGCAACATATCTTACAATATTAGGCTATTTAATATGCCATTATTTAATTCATTAATTCATTTAGCATATTTCCCAATGGACATTTTGGCCACTGATCGTTTAATCTGACGGACAACTACACGCGATACTGGCAAAAAGCTGGCATATGCCGGCTAACATAAACCATGTCTGGGGGTATGCACGGCTTTTCCATAATCTCCGTAATTTATCCATTAACCATTATATGTTGTATAACAGAGATACTGTTCCTACATAAGGGGCCACAAACAAAACACTTGACGCATTTCTGTGTATGATGGGAAGTTGACTCCCCGCCGGGACTAATCATCTGGGATTTATGTATTTTTAAGATGTTTTTTAAACATAAATGTGTTATACAGGTAGCAAACTCCTTTAAGGAACAACTCAGTGCGTAGGTTGTGTGCTTAACATGAGTGAGTGTCGGTGTGTGCGGTCGAGAGAGAGACAGACAGAGAAAGAAGAACAGAAAAGGCACACGTGTTTGTTTACGAGACAAGACAGGTTTCCGTCAGCAAGCGGCTAGTAACATTAGCGAGTGAGTATGTGTGTGACTGACTGTGAGTATGAAGTTAACAGTAACGTTATAGCTGTGAATGTAGCAATGCAGTGTGTACAATTAGGCTGTCTATTAATAAATGCTACAACTCCCAGAGTTAGTGTTTGAAAGTTAAACAGGTCATAATTCCCACTCTAATATCTATTTTATATTGCTGTGAAAACATCTCCTTAAAACAACTGGATTTATTCAAGTTTATCTCCAAAAACTAAATTTTACCAGACAGCGTTATAATTTACCTTCGCCTAATGCTCATTTTTACTGAGCAGAGATTGAACCTTAATGTAACCCAATGGAACATCCATTAATGTTAGCGGTTAGGTGCCTTATTTACATGGGAGAAGTTTGCCTTCAGGGATTTCTGACAGAAAGCCTTTTCCGACAGGTTTAGGAAACAAACCTACTTGGTTTGATTTAGGAAAAGATCATGGTTTGGGTTCAAATATACCCGTTCTGGAAGAAAGTCCTGAAGGCAAACTTCTCCCATGTGCGGACTGTGCAGCTTACGTTAACTAGCTCTCCATCTGCCGATGTCATCACGGATTTGTGGTTCACAATGTAGCTTCCCCCTATGGGTGCATTCATAAATAGTTACTACGAGCGCCATAGCGCACTGTGGCACAAACTGGACCGTTCTTAAATTCAGAGCGCTGTTGGAATGTAACATTACCGTTCAGTTATTCAGAGCATCTCACTCTCGGAGCAGTGGCGCGTACTCTGGGCATTCAAATGAAAGCAGTAATGCTGATCTCCAAATCGCATATTTTTACTGAATATCGGGGCCCTAATAAAGATCACAATTATTTTTCACTTGTCTGATTGGTCAACCGCATTAGGCATTCCACTTGCTCGAACACAGAGTTTACTTGCCCCTGGCAAGTAAACGAGCATTAATGTCAAGCCATGAATTTTATGAATTGTTATTTATTATTAAAATAATAAATCGTACACCAGCACCTACTGATGTTATCATGTCAATATGGACCAAAATCTCTGCAGAATGTTTCCAGCACCTTGTTGAATTTATGCCACAAAGAATTAAGGCCATTCTGAAGGCCACCCCGGAACTAGCAAAGCGTACCTAATACATTGGCCAATGAGTGTATATATACATATATACTTTTTAAAAACACCTCACAAATATAGAGTCTCATCTTTAGAAAAGGCTCAGTAATTTCCTAAAACAGCTGGTCACTGTAGTTTTTATTCAAACAGAGGGAAATTTTGCATTTGTTGGGAACTATTTTCAGCGGTGGATCAATCCACATTTGGCACTCTACTGAGTATTTGGGGCAGCAGTACGGTGTATGTGGAATTGAGTCAAAATAAACTACAGCGTGTGTGCAACAATGGAGCTCTATGGCACAGAGGAATAAGATACATCAGGCTTTGAATCACAGAACAATATTTGTTAGTGGATACATTCTTTGCTGGTTTGGCTCTGCACATGGCATTTCTTGACAAGAAGAAACATATTTAATAATATCAATCAGACTAATCCTACAACATAACTAAATTTTTAGAAGAAAGCAATGCATTATTTACAAAAGTACCTGACAACTGTAGCAGTCCATTTGGTGTTTTTGAGTACTGTAATTCTCTTTGTTACAAACGTGTGATTTGGGGCTATAGATATGAAATTGAATTGACAGACAAACTAAGTTCATAAATTAAATATGTTGCCTATCTTAAACTACTCAAGGGTGTACATCCAGTCAGGGAATGAAATTAGCACCTGCCACCTGCCAAATACAGGGTAAATGTTGGCTTTGGCAGGTCAAACTTTCAGGTCACCTGTCACCATGGCAGATAGGTTTTCCTTATATTAAGAAATATTTGTTTTAAAAAGCAATTCCTAAATTAAAAATAGTCAGGTTACATGACCCATATTTCTAATGTCTGTTACCACTGACTCTGTGTTTACTAGGGGTCGATGGAAATATTGAGTATTGCAATATTATGTTTTGTGATACTGTATTGATTCTCAAATACCCTGTATTGAATTCTAATTAATAGTTTACATGCAAAGATTAACTCAGGAAATACTTTACTCTATTTGCAAAGATATGCAGATCCTACTATTCTGATTGTATAAAAAAGTTAACTTTTTTATGCATATAGCAGTAATATTTATACTATGATAGTTGTTTTTTTTAAATCGCAATATATTGCCTTACTTACAGTATCACAATATATCGCAATATATTGCATCGTAACCCCTGTATCGTGATATGTATCTTATCGCCAGATTCTTGCCAATACACAGCCCTAGTGTTTACGATTCTAGAGCGTTCTACATAGATTTCAGAAGTGGCAGACAAAACAATTGTGTGGCTACTAGAAATGTTCAGTGACCTGCCAGTGGCACGTGAGGAAAAAACTTAATTTTAGACCCTGCATCCAGTATTTAGACCTGCCACTAGCTGGACCACTGCTTGCTTCACTTCAGCATGATGCCTTCACTTATGACATGTGTTGTAAAAACCTTTATTAATTCACCTAAGTATGGTTCATTTTTCTATTGTAGTGCCACCACTTTCACTCAAATAGAGAATTTAAAAACACATTTGCCACCAGCGAATGTCTAGATAAAAGGACTAAATGTGGACTTTGCATCAAGAGTAAGGTGATGGGAGCTGGTAGTGCCATCTTGTGGGTCCCCTGCATGGAGCTGCCATAAAGCTTTAATCCACACACCTTCTCTGCTTAAGCCCTCTCCATTACGGTAAACGAAAATGCTTGTGCCGTTGCAACCAAATGAAGAGGGGGATACTTTCTCCCAGGCTGAGAAGAGCTTGAGTGAAACGGTGAAATGGTCGCTGTCGTTATAGTGAGTGTGGTGGGACGGGGTCATTACCGGACCGGGGCTAAATGTGACTGCTAGCCTGGCTGCAGGCACTGTTCACTAAAATTAGGCGGCGGAGGAGAAATTAGGATTGTTGTTTGGAGGTTCGAGTGTGTATTACGATAGTTATATGTCGAGGGAACCCACTGACTAGTGTTAGTAGGGCTGTGGACGAAGTTAGAGAGTCAGCCGAACCAGCATGCTGGTTAAAAACACAAAAGATGAGCGCTTCACTAAGTTGTATCGGAGTTTGTGTGACGGGAGCTAACTCCTAACTCCTGGAGGTTTGCTCGAGCTCCGTTAAACTCCGGTTCAGAGTCAACACAGACGGACACGACGATAACTCACCGATTGAGCCTCGGTCCAGCTCTCCGTCCAGCCTCCGTTCCGGCTCCATATGGACATTTTGTGAACAAGTTTTAAAGATGTTTGTTATAGTCCGGGCCTGGACTGCTGGGCGCCGCGCTGGAAGCCATGCATTGTGGGAGAGTGACGTCACACCACCCCGGGCTCAGAGGGAACTCTAGCAGGAACCAGATCCATCCACATCCACACACACACACGCACGCACACACACACACGCACACACACACAAACACACTCACCAATAATAATAATACCAATATCAATAATTTGACACATATATGCAAGTCCAAAAGAGCTTGCGAAATGGAAAAAAAAAATATAATAATAATAATAATTTTATTTGTAGAGCACTTTTCAAAGCCAAAGCACAAAGTGCTTTCCAAGGAACTTCACATCATAGACAGCAGAATACAATATAACATAAATGATTAAATAAAATACAATAGAATGGGAAAATAAAGAAACAAGCATATACATATTCATACAATTACATATGCACATACATACACATCAGCACACAAGCATACAAAAAACACAAATTCAGCTGATTGGAAAAGCCGTTCTATAAAAGTGAGTTTTAAGACTGGATTTAAAAATCGTGACAGAGTCGATCTGATCTGATGCTCAGTGGAAGACTGTTCCAGAGTCGGGGAGCCAGTACTGCAAAAGCACGATCACCTTTTGATTTTAACCTGCTCTTTGGAACAGTTAAAAGACGCAGACTGACAGGGCCTGTTCGGACAGTACCGTATGAGGAGCTCAGTTATATACTCCGGTGCCAGGTCATTCAGAGCTTTACATGTGATTAAAAGCACTTTAAAATCAATTCTAAAAGAGACTGGGAGCCAATGTAGAGAGGCCAGAATTGGTGTGATGTGAGAGCATCGTTTGGTTTTGGTCAGTAGTCTACAGTAGCTGCAGAGTTCTGAACTATTCGGAGCTGCTCTATTGCTCAATTGTTTAAGCAGGTATACAAGGCATTGTATAACGTTAAAACTGAAACTGAAACAATATGTTTTCTTTTCTATGTTTTTTGTATTGAGTCTGAATTGTTATCTGATTTTTTTGTGAGAATATTAAAGTATGATGGATTCAGTATCTCTAAAAATCTAAACGGAAAGGATTGTGGTTATTCCTGAGGTGGTGGAAGCAAGATTGAATAACCTTGCTGCTATGAAATTCAAAATTGAGGCTGTAATCAAACATCACACCTGGGTGTCTGACAGAATGCCTTACATGTTTGGTCAGTGTAGCAAGAAAATCACAGGGGTCAATGTTCCTTATGTACCCAGACTTATCCTGCTAGCGGACACATCAAGGTCCAGATGGGTTGGAGATATTATACATAATTGACTGGACTTTTCCCCACTATCACAATTCTGCAAACATATATTTTAATAAAGATAATACTGGGGGAAAAAAAAGATCTATATAAATTTGTAGGTATGCACATGCTTGCAGACTTATTCTCTCAAATTTGAATCATTTATTTTGGGTTTCACACTTTGCACAAGTGCAGATATCTACTTTATATTCAACCTGACTGCTCTGAAAGAAACCTTCATTTTTAAATGACAAGCCCTGTTTTCCTGCTCTTTAGATTTATAACTGTCTCTACTGAATAAACTGAATAAATAGGCTGAAACTAAGAATTACTTTCAGCATCCATTAATCTACCAATCATTGTGTTGATTAATCAGTTAATCATTTGGTCTAACAATTGTGGGAAAATACTTTTAAAAAATACCCATCACAATTTCCCAAAGCCCAAGGAGATGTTATCAAATTACAAAATTGTTTCAGAATGATTCTTTGTCAATCCACTAACCAATTAATTAACTAATGGTGTTCAGCTACGTGAACTAACTATATCACGTGAGTTGATGGATTCCATTTGTTATAGGATCAATTGACCTAAGATACAAAAAGTAATATATTTCTCATTGAGCATGAAAGTTCATTCTTGATGGAAATAGCTGTTGACATTCAAATGCATTTCAGAACCTTCATCAACGGATGCAGTTTGCTCGGTACCAAAAGTAGGGTCTAAGATTTTATTTTATTTTATTTTTTTAAGTTTTAGCATATCACCAGGACCTAGTTCGGATTAAATATTGTGTGAAAGCATTATAACGTTATTGATACCAAGTTATTGAGTCAAAAATACAATGATAGCCTATTAGTTTGTTGATGTTTCACATTCTTAAAGGGTCAATTCAACCCCCATGCAGCAGCGAGTAGTGGGGTAAGGAGCATCCTTCAGCCAGAGGACTGTGTACACACACTGCCCTGCTGAAATACTCTCATGCAACATCCTTGCTGGAAATCTTAATCTTTGTCCTACTTGACTAAAAAAAAGGCCTGGGTGTCTGTTACCTTATTTAATGACTATAATGTATAATGGCTAAAATGTCATAGTATTCTAAGATCCTGTGCTCAGTAAGCTTCTGTATCAGTTTTTCCATTATTATGAATTACACAACATGTTGGTGATCTAGTAGATGGACTCTATTGTTATATATTATGTGGTTAATACCAGCATTGGAAATTAACTTTTTTTTGTCTACCTGCCACTGTGGCTGGTGGACTCCAAAATCTACCAGCCACTACAATAGATTACCATTGATTTTTTTTGGCTGGTGAGGGAAGCAAATCTAGCAACCATTTGCATATTTTACCAGCATTTGTCTGGCGGTGGCTGGTGCTAATTTCCAACCCTGGATAATAAAATAAGATAAGATAAGATAAGATGAACCTTTATTAATCCCCGCAGGGAAATTCAGGTGTCAAAGCAGCAACATCAGCAAACATCAGCAAACAGTGTGAAACACAGGAGCGGTAAAGGTATACAAAAATTATAAAAACAATAATAGAGATATAAAAGATACGGAGTGAATGGGTGAACATAGTGTGTACAGTCCGTCAATAAATAAATGTAGTATGTACAATAAATAAATGTAATATGTACATATGTGCAGTCTATAAATTGGTATATAGGATGTACAGTGTAAAGTAAGTGAGAATAGTGTAAGTGGGAATAGTGAGAATAGTGTAAAGTAAGTGAGAATATATAAGATTCAAGAGTTTTATTTAGCATTTGCACCTAAGTACATTGGAATTCTGAGCAGTTTACACCGAGTCAGCTTTAAGAAAAGAAAAAAGGTAGAAAAGGCACAAGGTAATTATAGTACAAAATAAGTAGCACATTCAACTCAACACAATACATAAATAAATTATTAAAATATAAAACGCCCTCAGTGTAGTCAATAAATAAACTAAACTACCCTCTGCATAGGAACGATACCCCCAGAATACAAATATACAGTAATATGCTCCATGACCATGTTAAAAAAACTTGTAACTCTCAAAAATATTTTTAAAAAAAAGAAATAATTAATATATTTCAGACAATTACACAGTGGAAGGCAGCATATTGTACAGCATTACAGTCCACATTACAGTAATATCTGTGTGGTGGAGGATGGAAGGCTCAATCCAAACAAAGACATAAAATGATTATTTGTATGCAGCATCTGTTCAAAATGTACTATGTGCATGCATGCAGGGGAGGGGGCTGGAGGTTGTTTTGTTGCATTCCTGCGGAGGGTTTGACCTTTGACCTGATTGTTGCATTCCTTCCAAAGAGGCTTGTCCTGCAGCACCAGCCAGCCAGCAGCTCTGCACTCACTACCACTGATCCTGTGCTACCGAGAGACGATGTGTGTTGAGCTAGTTTAAAACGAGGCAGTGGAAACAACAAGAGCGAGGATTATCACCAGACACTAGCGGACACCATCGTTTCGAGGTATAAAAAGGGACGTCTTGTTCTGGGTCTACACAGCTCACCTAGGACGGAGCTAGTTAGCCATTTTTGCTAAGCAGCTAGCTGAACCGCCATCGCATTGAGGTTTGCTTTGTAGACACCCAGCAGGACAGGACAGCCGCAGAGACACAGCAGCAGCAGCAGCAGAGGAAATGAAGGACAAACAAAAGAGAAAGAAGGAGCGGACCTGGGCTGAGGCAGCTCGCATGGTAAAACACTTTCTCTCCCAGCTGCATGGACATGATGTGTGAATAGATGTGCAGTGATGGATCCAGGTGTGTTTGTTGTGTTCATTCTCCTCACGACCACTGCCTCTACTACCAGCTAGCTGATAGCAGAGCTACAGGCAGGTTGTGTTTGGATTAAATGTACCTGCAGGGCACATTGTATTCTACATGTGCTGCATGTCTTGTCTGGCTGTTGACACATAAAGAGCTACGTAACGCAGCATGCTAACGCTGGCTAGCATGCTAGCAGCCACCTCCTCCTGTTTGGAGCTCTTTGTTTGCTAGGCTAGCAGTTAGCTCGCTAGATAGCACTACGCTAATTACCATGTTAGCAACCTGAGTATACAACAATACACCAGACACGGTTCTGCACTTAATGTGAACACAACCAGTCAGCAAAACGTGGCCTCGTTAAACTTATAATGTTAATGAGAAGGCTAACTTGTAGCAGGCTATTAGCGTTAGCTCATTATGCTGATATACCGTTATAACAGCTACGAGTTAACGTTAGCCACCAGCTAGCTCAGCTGTATTGTTAGTACAGATGGTGCAGGGACATAATAAAGAAATGTGCTGTTAATGTTAGTTAAATCAACCAAGATCTGTCTCAAGATCAACGAGAAGCAACTGGATATTTAGGAAAGAGGTGTGACGTTTAACACTAGTAAACTGGTGGGATTATTTCCACAGGAAGTGAACTTTATTATATATACTGTATATTTAATTAATTAAAAAACACACGGACAACCGTGCAGTTGGGTACATGTAGCATGAGTACATTTAGGATTATGTAGAATTGTGATCAGGTGTGGTTTTCCTTAGTGTTTAGTGTTTATCCTCAGTGTGAGGGGCAATGGGACCACTAGCTACTTGGGTCTGTTTTGGCCAGATAGGCCTCATGCTTTCTACTCAGTACAGCTGGTATAAGAAGAGAAAGACATTCACTGTCTCTCAGCTCTCAGTGTACAATTACATCAATTCCAAAAACATGAAGGTGCTGCATATTATGAAAAAATCAGTGCTATTCACTCCTTATTTTTGAACAGAGAAGGTCAAATAAAGGAATTATTTTTGAAAGCACATCCGTATTTTATACTGACTGCAGATGATGAAGTATATGAGAAAGATTCAGTTTCATGGTCCTTTTTCATATTCCTCATGGTGGTCTCACATTTATTAGGTGCACCAATAAAATCTTAAATGCAATCCAGTACAAAGCTCAGCTGCATATTCTGCTTTTATGAAGCTTATAGTGGTGGGATTATTTCCACAGGAAGTGAACTTTAATATATACTGTATATTTAGTTAATTAAAAAGCACACAGACAACTGTGCAGTTGGGTACATGTGGCATGAGTACATTTAGGATTATGTAGAATTGTGATCAAGTGTGGTTTTCCTTAGTGTTGATCCCCAGTGTGAGGGGCAATGGGACCACTAGCTACTTGGGTCTGTTTTGGCCAGATAGGCCTCATGCTTTCTACTACAGTACAGCTGGTATAAGAAGAGAAAGACATTCACTGTCTCTCAGCTCTCAGTGTACAATTACATAAATTCCAAAACATGAAGGTGCTGCATATTATGAAATCAGTGCTATTCACTCCTATTTTTTTAAAAGAGAAGGTCACATAAAGGAATAATTGATTATTTTTGAAAGCACATCCGTATTTTATACCGACTGCAGATGAAGTATATGAGAAGGATTCAGTTTCATGGTCCTTTTTCATATTCCTCATAGTGGTCTCACATTTATTAGGTGCACCAATAAAATCTTAAATGCAATCCAGTACAAAGCTCAGCTGCATATTCTGCTTTTATGAAGCTTATAGTGGTGGGATTATTTCCACAGGAAGTGAACTTTAATATTTACTGTATATTTAGTTAATTAAAAACCACACGGACAACCGTGCAGTTGGGTACATGTGGCATGAGTACATTTAGGATTGTGTAGAATTGTGATCAGGTGTGGTTTTCCTTAGTGTGTAGTGTTTATCCCCAGTGTGAGGGCAATGGGTCCACTAGCTACTTGGGTCTGTTTTGGCCAGATAGGCCTCATGCTTTCTACTCAGTACAGCTGGTAAAATAAGAGAAATGCATTCACTGTCTCTCAGCAGTGTACAATTACATCAATTCCAAAACATGAAGGTGCTGCATACTATGAAATCAGTGCTATTCACTCCTTATTTTTGAACAGAGACGGTCAAATAAAGGAATTACTTTTGAAAGCACAGCCGTGCTTCATACTGACTGCAGATGAAGTATATGAGAAGGATTCAGTTTCATGGTCCTTTTTCATATTCCTCATAGTGGTCTCACTCTTATTAGGTACACCAATACAATCTTAAGTGCATTCCAGTGCTTTGTACTGGATTGCACTTAGCCACATATTCTGCTTTTATGAAGCTTATCGTGGCCAATTTTTGTTAAAGCTTTGAGAGAGAAATTTGTTTTTGATATTCTTCACTGTTCGTAAATAGGGTGGGCTAAACATTAGTTCACGTCAATGCAGGTGGGAGTTGCCATAGCCAATGTTCAAGTGCCACACCCCATGCACTGTAGTAAGGGCTAGGCGATATGGTCTAAAAAATAAAATCTCAGATTTTTTCACACCACATCCGATTTACTTTTTTCGGGGAAACAAACTGGGCCTACAAAACACTCGGGCACTCTCACGCCTAATGCACATATATGCACGCTTACACACAGGAAAAGAGAGGGAGAAAACCTCCTTGTCTTTATGAGCGTCAAGACGTTTACACTTGATCAGCGGTAAAATTGCTCTGCTCTGGCTGTGCCATTTTTTTCCTAAGCGAGAGTGGTGCCGCCCAACTAGGCTGAAGTGATACCATTGGCGTGGCGCACAGCAGTAAATCGCCACCAAGCGCTGCGCTCAAAGTTCAAATTATTTCAATTGTGACCTCAGTTGTCGATGACCTTTCAAAGCGCAACCAATGAGAACAGCTGCGACTGTTGTTGTTCCCTAGAAGCAGTGAATGCCGTTCCTTGCGCTCTTTTTGGGGAGATATTTTACCTTCTGCACCCTACATCGCGCTGAGTGAAAATAATATATAACATATATACATATATAACAAATATTGTTTTGATCCCGTTTGAAATCTGCCATGAATTACACGTTTCAAACGGGATCAAAAAAATATTTCTCTCTCGCCGTTGACTACCGTCATATTTTTTCTGAAAGAAGGTCCCAAATTGGTCCACTGGAAGGGGCGGGACTATGCCTCTCTATACGGCTGTGCTCAATAGACCGTCATGCAATCGTTTCCGATTTTCTTCATTTTCATGCTGGTTTTGTGGATTTCGAGCTAGTCATGGTTAAACGTTGTGCCTGGGGAGAGGTTGGAAGGAGATATATGTTTTGATAAACGTTGGATGAGGTTCACTCATATTTGTCAAGATGAATCCCAATTAGTATATGACTGTATGAAAATAATATGCAAGATAAGTATATCGTTTGTTTTCATGAATGGCAGAATGGTGCGTTGCTTTAAAGGTTGCGGCCGCAAGGAATTGTGGGATGTTGTTCTCTCCTTTCCTTTCGTAAAGGATGGTCCATTTTAACCTATACTAAAGGAGATGAGAAGAAAGAAAGTATTGAATCACCTTTCCTTAGCATTTAGAGAATTCAATCAGCTGTTATCGTGGCTGCCACTTAGATACTTGCGGGTCATTTCACTCTAATAGGAACTTTCCTAAGCAAACATACTTTTCAACCGCAGCCCCTGACAGAATACGCCAGGCAGACACATAGCTAACAACCTTGCTGCTAAACTTAATGATGCGGTGCAGCCTTTTACTGGAAAAGTGGCTGCATGTGTCCACGACAATGCACGCAGCATCGTGGCGGCTACGGTAACTCTCTCGGACGGGTGAACTGGGGACTCAGTTGTTTGTTTTGCACATACACTGCAGCTGGCGATAAATGATGGGTTTAACCTGTTGGTGCATCGGCTTATCGTTGCAGTTGGGTGGCTTGTTTGGCACTTCAACCACAGCACCTCTTAATGCAAGGCACTAATCTTTTAGGTTAATGAGTGTCGGCTATCGGTCAGAATCTTTTTTTTTATAATTAGCATTCCTAATCTGTTGACAAGAAAGATTGGCTGGAAAAGGCTTTCCTTTCATTTGCATGGAATGGGCAGAAACAAAAGCGTATGGGTAAATGATGGATAAATACAAAAAGATGAATTAGTCATTGATGACATTATTTTAACTTATCAAAAATTCACTTAATGTTCAAGTACGGATTTAAATTTACAGTCAAGGTTATTTTCTATTTAAAATATGTCCTGCTTGCTACATACAGTTGGTTGTTTGCGACTGTGGCTCAGGAGATAGAGCAGGTCGCCCACTAATCGGAAGATCGGCGGTTCAGTCAGTGAGTGGTCGGAAGACTAAAAAGGCGCTATATAAAAGCAAGTCCATATACCATCCATTAACATGTGCATACATTTTCAACGTTCAAATATCAACCTCAAAAATTCAGTACAAACCTGGGAACGTTTAGTCCCTGGAAATACTTTTCCAGGAACTAAAAGGTTCCTTCGCTGTTTTGGCAATGTATCGCTTCTTTAAAATAGCTCTAAGACCATTTTTGAGTTAGTCCATGATGTTAAATCACTAGGAGAAAGGGGAGTTGCTCTCGGGTCTAGATAGATCTTGATTTGTCATGTGTTCAGGGTTATTTCTTAACATCTTAACAGTGCAGAAGTATTCATCAATCTGTGTGGTTAAAAACAATGTGGATGTTTTCCAGGTTTTGGAGAACTTCTCTGATGCACCCATGACTCCCAAACAAATCCTCCACGTCATCCAGACCAAGGGGCTGAAGGAAATGCGGTCAGTCAGACACACACACACACACACACAAACACAGTTGTTACTGTTACAAAAGAAAGTTGTTCTCTTGAACCTGACTTCAGTAAATGATGTTAGCAAATAAAAAGCGCAGTGACGCTGTGGCTCATCAGGCATTTGTCCATCGTTCAATTCAGAGTAGATCATTGCATTTGAATATGGCTTGTTGATTATATTTTGTATTTGCCTATTATTTTTTTAGCAGCGCACACATCAACTGAACATGTTAATCAGTGTGGCTATAACAGAATTTTGTTTATTTTATTTCCTTCTACATGGACCCCTTGGCCTGCTGCTGGCCTAAACAGGAGGTAAGACCTTTTATTGCATACACTAATCACTTCTCTTCTGTAACCAAACACTTGTCCTGTTCTTCATGCTCTTTCATATTCTCTAAGGCCTGTGTTTGCTCTTGGTGCATTGTGTTTTCATGGTAAAGACAAACACAATGCCCCCTATACTGTAATTGTGGAAAACATCACAGTCACCGTTTCACCATAACAATACACACAATATTATGTTGTTGTGCCAAGCTCTGTTGATGTTTTGAAACGATTCAAATGTGAACTTTTAATGAATCTCAAGACGTCAACTTGAGCTGGGAGGGAATCTTTGGATTTGGGGGGGAAATTGGGTGCCGCAAAAGAACACAATTAGATGTACCCCTGGGCATAGTGAATTTATTTGACTGATTTGTCAATTGGCAGGAAGATGGCAGGCAGCATTGGTGTCCCCTGTCAATCCAAAGTAATGCCTATTTTTAAGTTGATAACAATGATACGGTACCAAAGAAAATCCACTCCAAATGAAGGAGGAGCCGATAAAATGTGTTAAGTGCAAAGCTGAAAGCATCATAAATACACCACACACCCATTTTCATACTCACTCATTAATATTTTCAGTCCCATAGCTATTTGTAAACAAGGTTATGCATGTCCAATGATCACACACGAGCATTAATCTGAATTGTGTCGTAAAAGGGATAAATTGATCACAGCAACAGAACTGCCAGACTTGTTTGCAAAGTGAGTGGACATGCACCCCCTGAACAAATCAAGTCAAGTCAAACTTTATTTGTATAGCACGTTTAAAAACAGCCGCAGTAGACCAAAGCGCTGAACATGTACATAATAAAATTAATACAAAGCAAACAACAATAAGAACAGCGCAAAAGCAATAACCATAATGTGCACATAACAGAACAGAAATATAGAGTGATATTTTGGTTTTAGCTGACGTGTGGCGCCTCACTGTGTTGATCAATGCTCGTTCATGTCTATGTAGAGCGAGCGCGAGCAACAGGGCGCTGACTTTCGTTGACTTAACGACCACAGGTGTCGCTGTTAACAAGCAGTTTTTGATTCTTACATAGAGTCCCTTTTTAAAGGGATGGATACCAGAATATAAATGGTGTAACAAAATCTCTCACAGTTGACTTATTGTCTCACAGTGTGCAGTGTATCGTCATATCGCCCAACCATAGCTGTCATCACCGGGTAGCACTAGTACGTCTTCAGATTTCAATTTGTCTTTATGTCTTTAGTCCATTGTGTTCAGTCACGTGAGTTGGAACTGACCGTAACTGTGTGTGTGTGTGCGCAGTGGTACAGCCCCTTTGGCCTGCCTGGTCACCATGCTGCACTCCCAGGTGAGGGGAGACCGAGTCAAGAACAGCATCTTCTTCAAGCTGCCTGGACGGATGAGCCTGTTCACTCTCAAGGTACACAGACACAGTCCTCTTCACTCTCAACGCCTCACCACTCTGCTGCTAAATGTCCTCTATGTAAGATTACATCACCATCATTATTGGTGTCAGCAGAAAGTTGCTCCAAAAAGTTGCATTTGGGATTTTTTTTTTTTTTTTTAGACAGTTACTCAAGATAGTACACAGGTTGCATAGTAAGTATCTTTGTTGGGAACTCTTTTCTATGGAAGTGCACCTGCAGACTGACTTATTGATGAGATGCTCTAGGTTATGATACTACTGAAGAAGATGCAGACAAATACAGTTGGCCCAGCATTTTTTTTGTAAGGCTAGTCAGATAATATATTGCTGTTAAGAGTTTATTCACAGTGGCATATCCACCTTATTCCTCATGCCTTGCGTGAATTGTGGGCGTAACTTCCGTCGGGTCGTGTCACTGAACCGGAACCGGCGTTTTCCATGGTAACGGTACGCTAATCGTCTCTCCTAGAGCGATTGATTGGACGTTGAAAGCATGTTATGCGCTCTGTATGGAACACCGTTAAGCTTAATGATCTTTCCTACACAGGTGGAGGCGTTACTTTTCCCCACTTTTCTCAAAAACTCTTGGTTCAAAAGACATCAGTCAAAGTGCAGACTATCTAAAGGATATTCCCCCCGGAGAATGAGCACACAAACAAGCTTGTCTGGCTACAGAGTGGTGCCGACGGGCGTAAAGTGTACGGAACAACATACCACAGCTCTGCAAAGGACATTTTAGAAAATGCTAATTTAACATTGGTTAATTATCTTAAAAATAAAGCAGGATTTTGTAAAATGAAGGTGAATTACTTTTCAAATGAAGCGCCGTTGGTGGTTAGCCGCTATGGTTAGCCTATGGGACTAACTAGCTTACTGCTACTTCCACTACCTCACCGGAAGTTACGCCCACAATCATTTCTCCAGTATTGCCCCTGAGAATAAGGTGGATAATCCAGTGAGTATGGACACCAAAGGATGTCAGTATTGATGGGTGGCTGTAACTGCTAATAGGGATATATACACCACAGGGTTACCCAATCTGTTAAATCGCATATTATTTTGAATACTTCAATGTAGCAGCCAATTTGATGCATGACCTCAAAATCATTTGACAGGAGAAAACCTTCTGATGTGCGTCTCACATGCAGACAACATTGTTTTTCTTCACGCTCTGTAGAAGAACGCCCTCCAGTGGACAAAAACAACATCGGAGTCGGAGACACCAACAGAGGCGGCCAGCAGCACCACCGCCCCGGCTTCCAGCAGCGGCACAACTGCAGCAGGCGCGGTGGTGTCCTCCGTCGGCCCCAACGAGGCCGCTGAGCAGGAAAGCTGCGACTCCACTGAGACCACCGCCGCTGCCAGCGGAGACAATGACGGTAACAGGACACCACACACCAGAGACCTCTCATTACACACACCTGAGGCCTCTCCAATAGGGTTTTTTCCATAACGGTGGGTTAGTCACCCCAAGCCGTGCCCTGAAACAACTCCTTGTCAAAAAATGGTCTTTAATTTACTCATCTATTGTAGAAACATTGAGTTCATTCATTAAGCCTCAAACTTCCTTTCCGCAGACAGCTGCGGACGTGTTCCAGTCTTGCGGATGTGCACTCGGCTCCATTCATACTACTGTAGGGTTCACCAATGGGTCCATGCATGTGCATTTCCCGATCCACACCCATTCCAGTTGGTTGAGTTCAACGCCATTTGGCTGTCTTTGTGTTCCTTCAAAGACGAATTATGTCTTTTAATTTTAGACGTGTACCCTCACGGACGTGAGCGGATGATGATATTTACGTCACACATACCAGAACCTCGGGGACATGGAAGGTTTGAATTTGCCTTTAGGTTGTAGGGGTTCTTTGTTAGACTGCTGCTTCGAATCAGAGGCACTCACTGAGCTTTGCCGAAGGCATGGTGCGACAATCATAAAGGTTCAGCTAAACAACTGTGAATTTAGCTTTGTTAATATAAGCCAAAACACTAGGAAGTGAACTTTAGCTCAGATGGAAGCTGCTCGTTTATGAACTCTGCTAAGATAAAGAAGATAAAAAATATGAGATACTTGTCGCTGCAGTGTTTGTCAGAGTCAAAGTTGGGATGTAACGTTCCTGACACACCAAGCCGACGGTCGGCCGTCAGACAGTTTGCCGTCTGGCATGAAGCTAAGTGGTGAGAGAGAGTGGTGTGAAAATGGTCGGCAAATGTCGCTTTGTTTTATGTACGTATCATAACAAACGGCTTGTATATCCACAATCCTCGATCCTCCGGTTTCCTTTTTTGATTGACGAATATCACTACAATATGACTATCGCGACCTGCTCGTGTGGATAGTTATTTCATCTCACGCAGGCGCAGAACATCCGTCCTAACCGGCTGTCGGCTGTAGTCTCTGCGGTGTGATTGGGTGCAACTTGTCGGCCAAAACAAAGGCGGCTGAGGCAACGCAACAGGCGGCCTTCGTCGCCGCTAGTTCTGATGTTGCGTTGGTGTGTCCCCAGCTTAAAGATGAGTTTCAGGAAGAGCAGCATGTGTCTTTTCTTAGTTAATATCTTGCAGTGATTTTAATCGGTATACGCCCTGCATCTTTGACGCATTCAAATCTGAAAGAATGCAGTAAACTCACCGTCGACGTGTCCAGGGGACACATTATTTTTTCCCCTGATAACCAGAGGTGCCAGATTCATTTCAGAAGTGATGTGTGTGTCACCAACACTGTCTGCTCTGAGCACATCCACTCCTTACGCACTCTCTGTCGCTCAACCACACACTCGCTACGCACACATTAAACTACTCTTAAGCCTCGGACATACTTTCCACGTCCGTGATTTCCCGATCCACACTCCGAGGTTCAAGGTTCTTTAGTAGTCATTTGTCAATTCTAGCAAAGCAGTCATTGGCAATGAAAATCTTCGATCTAGATCCTCCTAATCTAAGACATAAAACAGCGCAGTTACAATATAGTTTAAATATAAATGCAAGTAAATTAGGGCTGTCAATCGATTCAAATATTTAATCGCATGATTGTCCATAGTTAATTGCGATTAATAAATTAAGCCAATTAATCACAAATTTTTTATCAGTTTAAAATGTATCTTAAAGGGAGATTTGTCAGGTATTTAATACTCTATCAAAATGGGAGTGGGCAAATATGCTGCTTTATGCAAATGTTTGTATATATTTATTATTGGAGATCAATTAGCAACACAAACAATCACAAATATTGTACAGAAACCCCCACAGGTACTGCATTTAGCATAACAAAATATGCTCAAATCACAACATGGCAAACTCTGACTTGATTGTGATTTAGCCCAAACTGTATGTGATTATCATAAAGTGGGCATGTCAGTAAAGGGGAGACTCGTGGGTACCCATAGAACCCATTTTCATTCACATATCTTGGGGTCAGAGGTCAAGGGACCCCTTTGAAAATGGCCATGCCAGATTTTCCTCAACAAAATTTAGCTTAAGATTGGAGCGTTATTTAACCTGCTTCGCGACAAGCTAGTATGACATTGGTCGGTACCTATCTTTTGTAGTTTCATATGATGCCAGTATCTTCACTTTAGCAAAAAAAACAATTTTATTGGGGACCCCTAAAGTTTCCCTGGGACCCACTTAAATGACCACCTGTGGGTCCCGTGATCAACATCACTGGTCATGTGAAAGTTTAATGTTGTTTGCTGTTAAATGCTGCCAACAGCACGAGGTGCGTCAGCCACTGAGTGCAGTTGTAAATGTGTTTTTCCTCTGACCTGAAGCTTCGGTGGATGAGAGCTCGTCCAGCGCCTCCTGCTCCACGGAACCGCCCCCTCCCATCAACCAGCCCCAGACCCGCCTCAGCAGGGCAGCAGGACAGCAGGGACGCATAGACGCGCAGCAGACCCAACACGTTCAACACACCCAGACCAGACTGAGCCGCTCAAGACAGGTCAGCACCAATGTGTGAAAGCCACTGACTGTTTACAATGGAAATTACAACATGTGTTCAGTAGTCAAGGATTTGAATTCTACAGTGACATTTGGCACACCGTTTTAGAGTTGGATGTGAATAGTGTAGCTCCTGACAAGTTAAAGAGATTAGCCATGTCTCCCCTGTCATGCCATGTGTTAACTTGATCTGTAGAGGAACAGTGCTGCGTGATATACTGACTGTAGAACTGTCTACTGTGTCCACCTGTCCATCCCACTATTTGTGTCGCTACAGTCAGGGAGACAGAGGAAGAAAGCAGTCATGATGCCTCGTGTTGTCCTCACCCCTCTTAAAGTGAATGGAGAGCACGTTCCCTCAGGTAAGAACCACTCTATTGTCCTGAGAACATTAACAACACACAAGTAATGAAAGCAAGAATTCAGAATGCTGAACAGCCTCAACGTTATCCTAATTATTAAACACAACTGGCAGAAAGAATACAAATAGGATTTTTTTTGCTGTGGCAGGGCCCATGAAGAGGAGTCGGGGAGGGGTGGATGTAGACTTCGAAACACCAGGCTCCATCCTGGTCAACACCAACATCAGAGCCCTCATCAATGTGCGGACCTTCTCAGCCTTCCCCACACACTCGCAGCAGCAGCTGCTGCAGTTGCTGCCAGAGGTGGACCGACAGGTACGTTGCGATCCTGTCCTTCCCGTTTATCACTAGCTTTTATGTCTGTAGTGATGCTGCATACACGAATATAACATTCACACATATCATTAGAAATGAGAAAACAAATAAAAACAGTGTTTTGGACATTTAGTGCAGTAGCAGGAGTCAACATGACAGGCCAATGGCTCTGCATCTATTCCAGCTGTCAAATTCATTCAAAATTGTGCATTTAAAGCTAAATGGGTGTTGATTGCTGTTAATTAAAAGAGAAAAAGGCCCAAACATGAAACACTGCTCTTCCTGGTTATCACCTTTTGATGTGTGATCAACGGTCATAGACTGTAAATAAAGATGGACAACATGACCGGGAAGCCAAAATTCTCGATCGCCCCTATGTGTCTGGCTGCAGGATAGTTCATGAATCCCGCCCCCCCCCATCCATGTTAGCGGATGAGACTTGGACCAAATTAAAAAAGTCAAAGTACACGTCAAAATAAACTTTTCGCAAAGATGGTTTCTGTAATTTTAGGTAGTTCTTATCACGCTGATACATGTTCAAGTTTTAATTTTTCTGATCCGTTTGGTTTTAATTAGTTAGTTGATGCTATTAAAAGGGGGATGAGACGTCATGATTGACAGATTCTCTGAGTGCAGTAGTCGTTAAGCCGGAGGCGCGGGAATTATACGAGAGAGGAGATGTAATTTTAACTTTCCATAACTGTTACGAGTCTGTGTAATAGAATATGTGTCAATTGGATCACAAATGTACTTATAGAGACATCAGTATTCGGCTCCTGATGAGCTTGGGCGGGTGTGTTGGCGGGACCTCAACAATGCAATGACTACTACAATACAAGAGAAACTTCTACATTTTGTCAGATTTGTTTTAACATGAAACTTCCAAGGATTTTTATAACCCCTGCGACAACCTAGTCGGGGGTATATAGCGCTCCGCGTGTCCCTCCGTCCATCCTTCCATCCGTTCGCGTGTCACACTTTCCCCTTTTGGGGGGTTAGAAGTCCAGGGTGCCCAAAATCTTTGACATTTTGGCCAAAAACTGTTATTTTTTTTCAACTTAAATTTTGTTTCCGGAGTAGAACTCTAAAACTATTTAACTTAGGAACTTCAGATTTGGTATGATGGTTGACAGTGTGGTCTTGTTGTGCCTTTTGGGGGTTAGAAGTCCAGGGTGCCCAACATTTTTGAAATTTTTCCAAAAGTGCAAAACCTTTGGCCCTACTTTAGTAGGGGTCAAGCAGTGAGCGGGGGTATGTGATTTTAAGTGACAAGGAAAAATATATTTGCGTGCTGCAAAAATGTCAGCAGTGGGTGTGGAGATGGATATAAGACAAACTGAACTAGTGTGCAATTTAGGGCAGGTTGCAATATGCTAGCCCAGTTGTTTGTTGTATTTTTGAATCCTGTAATTTAAATTTTGTGAAGCCGAGTTCAGGCACACACACACACACACACGGTGTGTTTAGTCATTGTTAGGGTCAATGTGATGCCACTTTATTCCTTGAGGTGCATTATTGTTTTACTGCTATTCGTGCATTGTGCCCTCTCTCGTGCAGATTGGACCAGATGGTATGGCCAGACTGAGTAGCTCGGCTCTCAACAATGAGTTCTTCACCCATGCCTCCCAGAGCTGGAAGGAGAGGCTGGCGGAGGGTAAGTGATTGGTCAATCATGGACAAGCTGCCAGGATTTATATATTCACATTAGATTTGAAACTGTGGGGATGGAGGTAGTGATAGCAGAAGCAAGAGCTAATCTTAAGGTTGTTATGAACAAGGTGAAGACATCATAAATGCCTGCAGAGACAACAAGCAGGAATGTGCTCCAGTATTCTTTAAGTGGTGTGAATGAAAAGGATTCCATACAATGTTAAAAACACATCTACATGATATTGGTGAGTCAGCCCATACAGGGACCTGATTCAGGGAATGTCCTGACTTCATACTGCTGACGGTAGCACTGTCCTGGAACAATTACTACAACTGAGCAGCAGCTGCTTATTTTAACAAGTGAAGGGCAGCTAAGTCAGATTTATACCCCAAATTATACTGGTTTATACGCTTCAAAAAGTTCAGTTGTGGAGCTATACTCTTTTCTTTTTTTTTTAAACCTTCGTATGTGTTTTGACACATTTAGGTGAGTTCACCCACGAGATGCAGGTGCGTTTCCGGCAAGAAATGGAGAAAGAGAAGAAGGTAGAGGCGTGGAAGGAAAAGTTTTTTGAAGAGTACCATGGGCAAAAGTAAGAGCCAACCCATTTCATTCAAGTCTGAATTCACTGTTCGCACAACAGCGATATTAGTTTTTCTGTCATGTTTGGGGTGGTTCCCTTTTAAAGGATTTATTTATTAGTTGACTGATTATTTTAGTGCAAGTATCAATAGTATTATTTAGAAAAGCCCTGATGTAGGGCTGGGCGATATGGTGAAAATCAATTATGTTATTTTTTATTTTTTTTTTACCAAATACCTCTATCGTGAAGATATTGTAGGGTTGACTATTGGTGCTTTACCAAATATTTAGACGATGAGATTTTTGATAAATAATCATCAGTAATGTGGCTATAATGACTGATAATGGAACAGTCTGGTAAGTTCAGGGCATTACATCACTTTACTGTAATGCAGCCTTTAAAACTGTTAAAAGACAACACTTGTGCCATATTACGATATCCAAAATCTAAGACGATATGTAGTCTCATATCATGATATCGATATATTGCCCAGCCCTACCTCGATGGACAGGGGATATTCATTTTTGACCGCATGTTTTAAGCCGTTTGTGTCATCTCCTTTGCCGTCCTCCATGTAGTTTAGACAACTCGAGCATGACCTTCATCAGTTAAGACCACTAAGATGTTAAATGTCAGTGTTCCCACAGTGCGCTAAAGCATAGTTTGTGTACCCGTAGGTCTGGCCTGACACAAGAGGAGTCTCTGAAGCTTACCATGAGCGAAGCAAGCGAAGCTGCAGCCAGTGTGCTGGACAGTGACGTGGCCGTGGCGGCAACCGGTGCCCCCAAGAGACGCAGCGTGGGTCGGCGGAGGAGAGACGGAAGGATGAGGAGACGCACGCGGGCCGACCTGCGTCGGAGGGCCCGCCGGACCCTCTGCAAGGCCACTCCTCCGGCCCTGCAGTCTGCAGAAGCAGCCGAGGCCAGTGTCGCGCTGGACGCCCCGGCAGTTTCTATCGGCTCGCCCATGTCCGACAACACGGTCGTTCAAGGCGAGGTGGTGCTGCAGGCTGAGTGCGGTGTGGAGCTCCCGGCAGAGAGTACCTCCATCGAGCCAAAGCCCTCTCCCACTCCAGAGCCAGTCACATTGCCAGCCTCCACTCCTACTCGTACACCTACTCCTACTCCCACTCCTACTCCTACTCCTACTCCTACTCCTACTCCTACTCCTACTCGTACTCCTACTCCCACTCCGACTCCGACTCCGACTCCGACTCCCACTCCTACTCCGACTCCCAGCCCAAGCCCCAGCCCAGCCTCCACCAGCGCAAACGAAGAGCCCGAAGCTGCGGCCCGCCTGCTCCCAGAGGAGGCTGCACCTGTACTGGCTTCCACCTCCTCGCCTTCCTCTTCCTCCTCCTCCTCTTCTTCTTCGTCTGCCTCCTCGCCTGTCTCCTCGCCCTCCTCGCCTTCCGACAGACAGGGACCTTTCGCCGCAGGTCTGGACTCTTCTTCGTCCTCCTCGGCGTCTTCCAGTGCCGCGGTCGCCGCCGATCCCCTGGATGACACCGCCTCCGTGGTCACCTCCGTCACAGGAGGCACCGCCACCAGCAGCCGTGAGAGTAGCCCCTCAGCCAGCCCAGCCACCACCCCCGTTTCCAGCGCTCAGCTCAAGGAGCAGAAGAGAAGGCCCGATGAGACCCAGGCCTTCTCCAGCTTCCCCGAAAAGCGGCCGCGGCTTGACGACCGTCAGTCCTTTCGTACCACAATTGACAGTGTCCGTTCAGAAAAGCCGCAGCCGACAACGGAGGAGCCCAAGGTGCCGCCTATCCGGGTAAGACTTTGTGCACAAAAATGATTTGCCTGTTTAGCAATGACTTGTTGTCCAAGTAAAGTTTGACTCGCTGTCTCTTTATGTCTCTGTCCCAGATCCAACTGTCCAGAATCAAACCTCCCTGGGTCAAAGGTCACCCCACCTACCAGATCTGTCCCCGGATCGTCCCCCCCGGGGAGGGCTCGCGGCGGTCGGGGACGGGGGGCGCGCGCACCCTGGCGGACATCAAAGCCCGTGCCCAGCAAGCCCGGGCCCAGCGCGAGGCCGCTGCTGCTGTTGCAGCCACTGGCGAAGGGACAGGGCCGACCGGCGCCAGGCTGCGGCATGCTGCTGGGCTACCGGATAGCAGCAGTGGACGACGAGCGCGAGAGCACCCAGGACCCGTCGAGCCCGGAGGAGGAGGAGGAGGAGGAGGAGGAGGAGGAAGTGGAAGAAGGGGAGGTGGTGGGATGGAGGAGCAGGGATCGTCTTCAGGCTCTAATTCGTCTGGAACACAACTACAGCTTCTCAATGTAGAGCCCACGCCCCAACCGTCCCCTTCCCTGTCCACTACCTCAACTTCCATGTCCTTGGATACCCCACAGACCCCAAGCCCTCCTCGAGAGGAGGCAGCTGGGGGGCCGGATGCTGGAGAGGAAGTAGAAGCAACATCAGCCAGTGTCCAGAGTTCCTCCGATCGGCTCACAGACAAGGCAGCTGACTCGCCCTCTCCAAAGCCCGAGGTGCCCGAGTCTGCTAACGCCCCCTCAGAGATGGCTGACCAGGGTTGTGAAAAACCCTCACTGGCCCCAACCTCCATCCCAGATTCCCTTCCTAGGTTCGGGGCTCAGGGTGTGGATGTTATTCAGACGTTGGCCAGCTCCCGCCAGCCCAAAGAGAAGGTACAAGGGAAGGAGGCTGGGCTGGGTGTTATCCAGCACGGATCCCACCACGTGGAACCCCAGGATGTATTCTCTCGCTCGGCTGCAGAGAGACGGCGAACGGGCGCGTCCTCTCCCCAACAAGTGGACTCTTCTAGCGGAGAGAAAGAAGACGAGGCCGGGACACATAGCGACTCCACGGAAACGGCTTCAGACTGTGAGAATGACCTCCAGGAGGATGAGCAGCAGCAGCCTGACCGGGACTGGGGCCCCCAAGTGAGCATCCAGAGAAATGGCCAGCTGGTCATCTGCAGCCCTCCTCCTCAGAACCAGCAGCCAGTCATCCAAGCCCACGTGTCCAACCGCCAAGGTCAGACCGTCATTCAGCCTTGTTTCCCCAACGGCCTGCCTCACCCTCAGCACAGTGGCCCCCATTCCCAGGACCACCAGTCTCTGCCCACAGCCCACCCGCAGGGGCTCAGGGACACCAACGTTGTGGTCAAAATGGAGCCTGGCGATGATTGTAGAGCCTCCAGACAGAGCTCTACTGAAGAGGAGTGTCGTGGAGGTTTAAAGCACTCTGTTACTCACCCAACTGCTGCCTCCAAGAGACTGGCCAGCTCAGTCAGACCAGTGTCCAGTGTGGAGGCCAACAACCCTTTGGTCACTCAGCTACTACAAGGCAGTCTGGCCCTGGAGAAAGTTCTACCCTCTCACTCTGCCAACAGGCTGGAGATTAGCCGATTGCCAGGACCCCAATCCAGACCGCCAGTGGCAAGGACCCCAGGGCCTCGTAACAGGCCTGAGATCTCAGCCCAGTCTCCTAGCCCAGAACTGGCCTCTCAGATCCACAACAAGTCTCCGACAGGTCGCCCGGTCTCCTGTCTGATGGAGGCCCCAGCTGCGTCACAGTATCAGTCTCAGCAGGCCCCCGGGGCTGTCCCGGTCATCACCTCTCTGCCACCCTCCTCCTCCTCCTCCAGAAGTAAGTCAGACCTTAGCTCTCAGACCACTGTGGAGTCCGCATTTATAAAAGACTCTCATCATGGTCCTCAGCCCTCGCAGGGGGTCACTCCAGACAGGCCCCAGCCGACCCGCCAGACCATGCGTAACGGCCCCTCTCCTAACCACGCAGACCCCTGCCCCACAGAGGTGGTTCCTACTATTCAGATCAACTGGCGGCCCCCACAGTGTCAGCTCCCACACTCTTACCAACTGCAGCTGTCTCCTGCAACCACTGTAAAGAATGAAATCAACGCGCGCTCCTCTTGCCAGGCTTTTGCCAAATCATCCCCCATCAAACTCACGAGTGTTACCAAAAAGGAGCCCGGGAGCTCTGTGGACGGCTACCTAAGCGGAGGGGCGATGGAGGGACTCCTGAACATGGAGATGACTTTAGCCAGGATGGCGAAGAAGGAGCACGGCAAATCTGCCTACTCCTCCGGCTCTTCCTCCTCCTCCTCCCCTTCCCCCTCCTCCGCCTCTGTCCTTCCCTTCCAGCTGTACGGGAAGCTCCCCAAGCACGGCGGCGTCGGAGGAGTAAGCTACACGGCCAACGTGTCACTGATGGACAATGGCGGTTTCACCCGGAGCATGGCGGACAGCGTGCTCCATCTGCGCCCCCGCTTGGCTTCCGGCCAGACCACCCTCAGCATCCAGGCCTTTACTGACAGTACGGCCGAGGAGGTGGCGCTCAAGTGCTCGTGCCGCCTCAAAGCCATGATCATGTGCCAAGGCTGCGGTGCCTTCTGCCATGATGATTGCATCGGGCCCTCCAAACTGTGCGTGTCATGTCTGGTGGTCAGATAGTATGTTGAAGCCCCGGTCGCTTCAGAACTGCTGTCTGTACAGTATCAGCAGCAGGACGGGGGGGGGGGCTCCGGAGTGTACAGAAGCCTGATTAGGGTTGAGCACACAGGAGGAGCCTGACGGGCAAGATTTGCTTTGTATAATATAATTGGTCTGTATTTTTGTTGTTGCAGATTTTCAGATTTTTTTTTAGCTGTACTTATATATTATTATTATTATTAATATTATTATCATTATTATTATTATTGTGAATTTGGGGCATGGTTGATTGTAAATTGTGCCTTTTTTTTGTTTTCTTTCCTCAAAAACATTTACCTCATCTTATCTCGCTCCACCTGTCATCATTTGATGGCCATCATTGTTTTGGTCCCTCGTTTCCTCAGCAAACAGGGACCTATTGTTGTCTCTTTGCGCAAAGAAGTATTTTTTTAACCATTAAAATGAGTAAATGACATCGTTTCACTGGTTTGTGTTCTGACTCATTTCATGGTTCCCTTAAACTCCTGTCTGTTAAGTATGATGAACTAATAAAGTGATCATTGAACGGTGACGGGGTCCTCGGAGCCTTTGATGAACATAAATGAATCGCAGATAATGACCACCTCCAGTATGAGAGAAATCCATCAAAAGTCTGTGATGGATTTGAATGATTTTTGGAGGGGTGGGGTATGGCACAATGAACAATCCATCAGATTTTGGTGGTGATCCAGATCCTGATCTGGATTTAGGATTTTTTTTTAAGGATTCCGATCAGCCTGAGCATTAAGACCTCTGGGTATAACACATGCGCAGTGTAACTGATGACGCGTTAATGACGCATGACCCCGCCTCTTTCCTTCAGAGAGAGAGAGAGAGAGAGAGAGAGGGGTTGTGGGGGAACAACTGTAGAATATGCTTTTTTTCACATTAAACTCAGCGAAATTACAGTTGAGTTCGACCAAAGCACACTTGGTGATTGTTGGAAAGAGTAACGACGAACGTTTCGGTGAGTTTTATTTTGTTTCTGTCCAGTGTTTCAGTGTGTGTTTTACGATGCTCTGCTACGTTCAGCTGATCTCAACATAAACGAAAATACACGTTGATGATGGCGCAAGCTGAACGGAGAGGGGGTGGAGGTCTGCGCTCTTCGAGTGACGTTTTAGTAATCGTTGGAACCGGGCTCCGATAGCGACCGATGGCTGCGCAGTCGGCACCAGTCACGCGGGGATGTACGTCACTGTTTTCTGCACAAGTTTTCAGTTTATTTCTCCCCACAAAATGTATCTCTTGAATATATATGTAACGCAACAGCTCTTTGTCCACGATACAAGACGGGGAGGAAAATAAATCATTCAACTGTTACTTCAACTTACTTACCAATTGGCATTCTCTTTTACAAATAATCCAGCCACGTAATCATCCATTTATGAAATGAAATCACACACTTTAGGATCGTCCTTACCCCGGGAATACGCATGAACATTAATGTTATCTAAGCCAGTCATGAGCCACAGAGTTGCGCATTGCCCATTATAAATAAATCAAACACATTCCAACAATATAATCCCCCAAATCACATGTCTCTTACTAAAGATTAAATTTAGAGCGACAAAAAAATGTGTCTAATAAAAACGATGTTTGCAAAAGTAGTCGATAGAAGTAAAGCACGTCATAAAATCTGATGTTGCTGTGCCGCCTTTCAGTTTTCTCATACAAAAAATAAATTATGGTTAGTTTGATCTTCAGGTATTTATTACTTTGAGTCTGATGTTCAGTTCCACCGGCCGAATAGTTGGTAATCGGCTTTTTCCGGCTCCAAACTATCGTTAATATATTGGTCTTTAAAAATCCACTATCGGTCGACCTCTATGAGAGACCCAGACCGACAGTATGAATATTCCTCTATGAAAGTCCACCGCTGTGGTGGGCCAAGCCATGTAACGCCACCACACTAATACGTTTTATTATTAAAATCAGCTAATTCACAAACTTGTTGGGGAGGGCAGAGTGTCATGTATGAGGTGAATGCATCATTAATAGGCTACTTGTGAATATTTACATTACCACCAAATGATTCAACAAACATTTAGCATGTCTTGTGTAATTAATGTGTTAATCACATGTGTGGTAAATGTTCTCAGAATGTGACCTATGGAGAGAGTTTTCTTTCCCCTTTTGTTATTGATCCTATTGATACTCAACACAACACTGAGTATCAGTAGTATCGATACAAATATTAGTGATCTGCCAAGGCTGCAAGCTCGCTGGAAGACTGGAACAGAAACCACCAAGTTGGAGGGATTGGGCACGGAAACATCTGGGCTGGAGCCTCCTCCCAAGTCCAGCTGAAAGACTGCAAAGGGAGGCAGACAGTAGATGGGTAATACGTGTGACATCATCGGGACAAAGGTATTGTGCGTGAGCAGCTGTGCACATCTTCAGCGGCTAAATGATAAAGAGGATGTAGTTACTCATGACCACTACCAGCCCTTGATTTTAGTAATAGTGGTATGTTTCTAACTGATCAGTGATCAGGTAATCCTGCTTCTTCTCATAGCATTTTTATTCAAACGTAACATTTAAACTAAATTTGAACAAACAATACTTGATGGCTTTGATGGAGCTAGCCCCAGAATGGCTGTTACAGTACAAAAAGTACAAGTTGTTGTATCTTAACAGTCCTACATCTAAAAAATAATAGTATGTAAAAGTTTGAGTCGATACAAAAACACAATCAGTCCAGTCCACATTTACTGTGGGTTAACCTTTATTTCAAGAGCAACTTAAAGACTAATCCATACACAGCCATCATAACACACAGACAATACAAAATAAATATTCACCATCACTTTGTTCTTCATCACCAAATAAATACCAAATATGTGCAGCTCAATATTCCCAGTGTATTGCAATGTACTCAAAATAGTTTGTGAAAATAAAAAGGAAAAATCATATAAACATAAGCACCAAAAAAAAAAAAAATCTTTAGAAAATGATTAAAAAACTTTCAGTTACAAAATATTTGCACTTAAAAAGATCCCAGTATTTTTAAATAAATAATAAGATATATAAAACAATTCATAGTTGATCTCTTAAAATATTTCCTCTTTGTTCAACAATGCAGAGGAAATGATTCCCTTCTCTTGGTCACCATTTAAAATCTTCTCAGATAGCATTTTGAAATAAATAAAAACAAAAAAGTTAATAAATATATAATGAATAATAAATAGGCCAACATAAAAAATAATACAGCAGACATGAATGAATAAGTTATTAAAACAACATTTGCAAAGGACTTAAATAGTTACACAGCAATAGTAAGAATGAATCTACAAACTAGTCCTGGAGGTGCAACATCACTATGCTCATATAGAATACTATCAACATTATTGAGTGGAGATGGGATATGTTCACTAACTAAGAGAATCTGCTCGGCTCAGGCTGTATACTGCACTCCTGACTTTGTTCTGCTCTCTCTGTGCCTGTCTGTGTATACCTCGAGACGACCCTTGCTTACAGTAACAGTTTAACTCCAGTGCGCCACCACACTTTGACATCCACGCCCTAATCTGTTCACGCTCATACCGTCGTAAAGCAACATGCAAACAGCAAACTAATGCAAAGAACATATAGAAATAAACGGACAAAGTTCCAAAATGAGAAGAATTAATTACATACAGTATCTAAAGGGTTTGGAAAGAAAGATTGGTGTCGTCATTGTGATGCCCCCCCCGCCCCCCCTGTCCTCCTCCCGTCTGTCCCGTCCGTCCGTCACACCTCGATGCCCTTCACCGCCTGGTTGATGGACTCGAGCAGAGCCCGGTTCTCGGGGTTCTGGTAGCAGTCTTTATTGGTAAACATGTGGGTCAGGGTTTCCACATAGTTGTCAAAGTTCTGCTCTGACAGCGGCTCCTGCTGAACACACACACAAGTTCAGAAGTCAGAAAGTTTGTGAAGTAAATTTCTACTTATCACTCACACAGAGAATAAAACAATGTTAGTTGCTTTGGCTACATAATGTCCTGTTGGACATTTTCCCCTCAGTAGGAATGAAAATGTACGGAGCCCCCCCTAGACACCTTGGAGAACATTTTTATTAATTCGTGCCCTAAATTAGTAAATCGTTCCCTCGAGTTAGGTAACTCGTTCTGTCTCATAGTTGTACTACAACAATTTTGGTGAATTTTTAATTGGAAAAATATTCAATAACTTCACTTTTATAGTGTAGTGCCATCAAAATGTCTTAATTATTTTAATAAGTATAATCAGGAAGAGACCATTGATGTGTGAAATGATTTTGATGGTACTACCACAGCAACCATTCATGCTCACATTCACACCTACGGGGCAATTTAGAGTCAACAATTAACCTAACCTGCATGTCTGATCGATTCCATTCAGGCTAAAATTAATGATCCTTTCCAATGGAAGGGGAATTATTTCCTCCTGGTTCGTCCTCTTTTTTTAAACAAACCAAAAGATTGTGGTATATACTAACCATGGCGGGCAGGCGGATGTTGGCCAGGCTGCGTATCAGGGCCTGACTCAGACCGGATAGCTCCACGAACAAGGCCTCATTCCTCTCTTCGATATGTTTGTTCTCCTCCTCCATAGTCTTCAGGTTCTTCTCCATTGAATTGATCTGAAGCAGAGACGGACACAGAACACAATCCTGAAGCAGCAACACAGCCAGCTTGACAATAGAACCAGAAATATATATATATATATATATATATATATATATACACTGATCAGCCATATCATTAAGACCACTGACAGGTGAAGTGAATAACATTGGTTATCTTGTTACACAGTGCATCGCTGTTTGTTGCGTATGGGGCTGCGTAGCCGCAGACCAGTCAGGGTGCCCGTGCTGACCCGTGTCCACCGCCAAAAGCGCCTACAATGGGCACGTGAGCATCAGAACTGGACCACGGAGCAATGGAAGAAGGTGGCCCGGTCTGATGAATCACGTTTTCTTTTACATCATGTGGATGGCGACGAGTTTGAGGTGTTGACTCTGCCTCCAAATTCTCCAGATCTCAATCCAATCGAGCATCTGTGGGATGTGCTGGACGAACAAGTCCGATCCACGGAGGCCCCACCTCGCAACTGCCAGGACTGATAGGATCTGCTACTGACGGCTTGGTGCCAGATACCACAGCAGACCTTCAGAGGTCTAGTGGAGTCCGTGCCTCGACTGGTCAGGGCTGTTTTGGCGGCAGAAGGGGGACCTGCTCAATATTAGGCAGGTGGTCATAATGTTATGGCTGATTGGTGTATATATACAGTATATATCTATATAATAGCAGCTTATGGGGAAAATGTCTTGGGCATATCCAGCTCTACTAATGCATCAATGAAGCTAGTCTGTGCAGCATCCATTTTTCTCTACAGTCAGTCTCCTGGATGTACTTTAAAACGTTAGCGGGTGTGTCATCCTCCACCTGCTGGAAGCGGTGCAGTGAGCTAAACAGCTGAGCTCACCTGAGTGTGCAGGTTCATCATGTCGGACTCCATCTCTGAGTTGGACTCGCTCAGATCGTTGATCTCCTTGTTGAGCTGCTTGATGTCCTCATCGTTGTCCAGAACTGAGAGCAACAACACACAGAATATCAAGACAACTGCCCATCCTACCTACAGTACACTGGCTGTCACGCATGTCTATTACAGGCATCACTTTATATTTGTGGCGCTGCATGTAGCAGCAACAAGTCCAATAAATGAAATATTCCTCAGACATATTATAAAATTATGAAGAAAAACAATATACGGCTAAAATTACAATATATTAACTTATTATGCGCCGAAAAAATTACCTCTTTAACTTCCACCACTTTCTGTCTACATGAAAAAACACTCGGAAATTTCAGAAACTTTCCACTTCCGAGGTGGGTGAATACGACATGAGGGGGGTGTTCATATGGGCCCAACTCGTAAACACGGTAAACATGGTAAACATGACCCAATTTGAAGGCACCAATAGTAACCTTTTTATAAAAATACCTTTTTTTTGTATCATATTTGCTCAAAGTTACCAACTTTAGCTTTAAGCTGCAGAGCGGGGGTTCCCAAACCTTTTCACGTCAAGGACCCTTGAACTAACTTTTTGTCCCAGGGTCCTCCATCTGACAGAATTTTTGCTTTTAGATGTTTTATTACAGAAAAGTGTATGAAACCCATGACCTAAATAGTCATACATACTGTCATTGTGTTTTTTATGGATGGGGACCCCCTCGAACACCCTCAAGGATCCCCGGGGGGTCCCCGGACCCCACTTTGAAAACCAATGTTGTAGAGAACATTACATCTGTGCTATTATCTATCTCTAAGTCTGTGCATGTTATGTGTTGAACGTTGTTGTCCCTGACAAACCTGAGGGACTTTTTTTGTGTTTTGATGTCTTAGTAGTAATAGTTTGGGAGACATGTGGGATGTACTGTTAGGCAGAGGGGAAAGTGAGTGTCTCTTACCGTCGCTGGCTCTGAACTTTGCGGTGATATACTCGTCTCCGGGGAATTTGGTTCTCTTCTTGTTGGCCGTCGCTCTGGGACAACCTGACAGACTGAGAGAAGCAGCGGATCATTCTAACAAGGCTGAGATGTTGTATGTACTGTATTACTGTAGGCTCATGAGGGATAAAACCCCTCACACTAGTCAACTGTACAGTATATAGTTCACATTTTATTTATCTATAGTGATAGAGAACAGTGGACACAGTAGTGGACACAACAAAACAAGTTGTCCTGATGTACAAAGATGTGGGGACATGTGGAGGAGAAGTGGGTGGACCCCTGAGTCCCCATCATTAGTTGTTGTTATTGTATTCATAGGGACCCAGCTGGGCCTCCTGGTAGGTTAACCTACATGAAACTGCCTTACAATGGATTGAAATCATTGTACATTGAGATGAAACTGTAAGCTGTGACTGTAACACTGCTCTCCTGTGTGCTGAAACTCTCAGATATATCGAGGACATACCTGCGGTGCGTCAGGAAGCTGCCGTTAGCGTGGCCGGAGCCGTCGCAGCCCGGCGTCGGGCAGGTCGGGCCCTCGGTCTTGAAGGCCTTCCATGAGAAGGGAGTGCCGTTGAGAAGACCTTCCTTCTGCCGGCGCGCTGCCAGCGGACAGCCGTAGGCACTGCGGTGGGTGGCGTACTTCCCACTGATGTGGCCCAGACTGTCACACCCAGGAACCGGACACCTGGATACAGGCAGACTCTCACTGACGGAGTGTGGAGACGAAGGTGTCGAGACGCTAACACGAGGTTGACACATCAATTTTTAGTTTTAAAATTATAATAGAAAAGCAGTGCTGAAGAAAAATTCACCACAAATATATTTGGCAACCACTTCTACTGTATACTGTATGTCCCAGAATGTTCTAAGACAAGACAAATGTCATCAATTGTATGATTTATTACATAAATAAAAGAGTTAATTTAAATATTTTAAATGAAATAGAATATTGCCCTAGATGTAAGTCTGAAACAGGGACTCTTTTACATATGTTCTGGACATGAAGATGCCTGGAGCAATACTGGTGATCTATCCTGGACATCATTAAAAGGATTGTGCGGGTGGAGATCCCAACCAGTCCGAGGCTGACACTACCTTTCTGGACAATATTTGTCATTGTTTTGTGTTGATTTCCAATGATAAATATATACATACAGTACATTTGCATAAAGCAGCATATTTGCCCACTCCCATGTTGATAAGAGTCTTAAGTACATGACAAATCTCCCTTTAAGGTACATTTTGAACAGTTAAAAAATAAAAAAGTAAATTTGCAATTATCACAATGAATCATGGACAATCATGCGATTAAATATTCAAATTGACAGCCCTACCAAAACCATTAGGATTCATCCTAATGATTATGAATATCCACAATCCAACTGCTGTTAAGTACTTATTTATAACCGTTATCCTCCCAGCCGTGGTACAGAGACAGTCTAACATTATGCATGCATGCTTGGTTGGTTAGAGCCAATGAGCTACTGTTGCTCACCTCAAGAGCTCAGAGTCTTCCTTGTCATCCTTGGTGGGGGTTGATTTGACCCCGCCTTTCTTAGCTCGAGGGCATCCGGAGAGACTGGCAGAGAGGAATAGAGAGAGGACCAATCACAGTCTGTACAGAGTAACTGACGGCACAGCAGGCAGAGCGGGAGAGAAGAGCCCCTACCTTCTATGTGAAGCGTAGTTTCCTGTTATGTGGCCTGATCCATCACAACCTGGAGTCGGACACCTGAGACACACACAGACAGACAGACGTTCTTTCACTCCACAGGCTGACATCATCAGCAGACTGCAGGCAGAAACCACTTTTTTTTTTCTCTCTAAATCATTAGGGCTCATAGTTTTTTGGTTTTGATTTTTCAATATTGGACTTATATTATAATTGATTTTGACTATTTTATTATTAGTTTAAAAGGAGAGCAGGGACAGAGCTGTAGCTGCAGACTGAGTGCTCAGTGAACATGTTGGAGGTGAGAGACAGGAGAAAGCAGACATACTTTAGTTCAGCTGTGTGGGCAGCCATGAGGGTCCGAAGTGATTTATCAGCAAGAGGACAGCCTGACAGACTGGAAGATAGGTTAGAGAGAGAGTGTCAGAAAACCAGACTGAGAACAGGATGTCTGAGTATGAGTGAAGGAAAGAGCCAGAACCTGAACTGGACTACAGAGCCAGGACAGGACTGGGCAGCACACACACAGGGAGGACAGGAAGTTACTTTATTATCTGATCTCTAAAGTAGTGGAGTAGTTGGGTAGGAAAAATAAAGAATGATGAAAGTGTGTGTGTGTGTGTGTGTGTGTGTGTGGTAGTGTGTGTAAATGATATGAGGTGTAAATGAAACAATCCACTGGAAGATGTGTTGCTGCTGATTTCAAAGGCCTCTTTAGTTCTAATGAAGGTCAGATGGTCCATGGAGTCATGCTCCTTCTCCAGGTGTTACGGTACCCGTCTCATTAGAACTGAAGAGGTCACATTTGAATGGAGGTGAAACATCCTCAATCATTTCAGTAGATTATTTTACTTGGACCCATGTCATCTGAACACCAGTCATATCAAATATAATCTGAAAATAGTGTGGCTCTTTTTAAAGGAACTGTGGTGAAGATCTTCCAACTTCCAAAAGCTTCGTCCGCACTGGGAACGGCAGGAGCGCGTGGCGGCTGCGTTACCTGTTGTTTTTTTATCTCGGCGTCCGTGTTAACGGGTTAGAGCAGCCACACTGCCCATGCGAGCCGCGCGCGGTGTTTTAAATCAACACTTCCTGCTTTCATTTCAAAATCAAAGCCCTTAACACAAGGCTTTTATTCTGAAATATGTGTCGGACAGTGTTGTAGAACATGCAGTGACTTGCAGAGCTCCAAAAATGAATATAGTACGAGGTTTTAATTGTGGATTATTACTATTATTTACAAATTACCACACGTTTCTTAACCTTTCTCTGTCTAAAATAAATGTATATGACATTTACGATTAAATGAAATGGCCATTATGAAAGGCAAACTCTATGTAGAAAGAAAGGGCTGACAGCAGCAGCTGCAGCAGAAACGCACCCGGCACGCAGCTGAAACGCACCCGGCACGTGAACCACACAGCTGCCACGCGACGCAGCCGACACACGCCGCAGCCGCCGCAGCCGACGCAGCCGACGCAATCGCCGCAGCCGCCGCACCCGCCGCCGCCTAAGCAGCCATCGCAGCCATCGCAGCCATCGCAGCCATCGCAGCCGACGCAATCGCCACCGCCGCCGCAGCCATCGCAGCCGACGCAGCCGACGCAGCCTACGCAGCCGACGCAGCCGACACGCGCTACTGACATTCCCAGTGTGGACGAAGCGTAAGGCAGCCTACAAATCATGTACATGCAGTATTTGGGGGCATGAGCAAGTGCAAGAATTATTCATTTGACTGATTCATTTGTAATATGAAATACAAGTCGTAATTCAAGTGCATAAATTATATTAAAACATATCTCTGCTACCTGCCAGCCTCTGTACGGGCCACAATGTATGGACAGAGGCAGAAATCTATGCTCTTATCCACCAGCTTTCCAACTTCCAACATATTGTACTTAACACAGCTGCACATTTGGCCGCATTGTGGCTTGTTTGAGTAGAAAAGGGATGTATTTTGACAGTAACTACACCTATCTAACTACCGCACCTACATTTCGTTAGAAAGTGGCTGTACTGAATGACAAGCAGTGGTACTCAGTTGGACTCTGTACCGTTGAGTACTGACCTATTTCAAGCTCTGTGTCATGCTTATCTACATTTCCACAGGATCAGATTTGTTGAGTCTTTCCAGAATGCAAGGATTTAGTAGAGCTCGTAATTTTGTCAACCTTTTCCCCAGCGTTTCAACAAGCAAATCATCAAACTGGGAAAAATGCAATCAAATTTACCGATCACTCCCCCTTTTCCTTATAAAATGACTCTGCTCAGAATCAACAAATCTGTTGTTAAAGTGCAATCACACCATAGATTTGTAAAACAAATATACTTCACTTATCATTTCCTTGTCAGAGTGCGGGTCTTACCTTCGATGTGACGCGTAGTTGCCAGTGATATGTCCACTGCCATCACAGCCTGGGGTGGGACATCTATGGCCAAGACACACACTCACAGATTAGTCCATTGCCTTTCAAGATGGTGCTTATACTGACATGCCAGAAAGTATACATTTTGACTTGTTTTTTTTCCACAAGAATTTAAAGCTTCAGTAGTCAACAATGTTTTGGCATCAATGGACAAAAATTCCATCATAATTTTTCAGCATATTGTAATTCAAGTGTTCTGAGAGATATCTTGACTTCTGCACCTCCTCATGGCTCTGTTTTCAGGCTTTAAAAAATCTAGCCTGTGACAGGAAGACTTTGGCCAATCACAGGTCATTTCAGAGAGAGAGCGTTCCTATTGGCTGTACTCTGGCTGGCGGGCGGTGCTTGGTGTTTCCTCAACAGATCTCAACATGGCTGCAGGGTCACAAACTTTCTCAGTTTACAGCTAAACAGTACTACTGTTACTGCTATACTAGCCAGTGACGGAAGACTTTGACCAACAAGGTAAAAGTGAGCATGGCTCACATACCCCCGCTCACTGCTTGACCCCTACTAAAGTAGGGCCAAAGGTTTTGCCCTTTTGGAACTAATGGAATTAGTCTATTGAGCACAATGTAGCTTGTTATTAGCTCACCTTCCTCAGGATAAAGTCAGTAGAAGACAAATGTGGTCTGTCTTGTTGATGCTCTCCAGGTTTTAACCACTTCCTTACTTGCTTGTATTTCAACACCTGGACTCTGTGTCCACGGTGCCGGGTGATAGTGTATGATATTTCATTAATTGTACATGATTTGGGAACATCATACCAAATTTGAAGTTTCTTAGTTAAATAGTTTCCGAGTTCTGCTACGGAAATGGAGGATGGACACGCAGAGCACTATATGCCCCCGACTACGTTGTCGCGGAGGTATAATCACAGGTCATTTCAGAGAGAGAGCGTTCCTATTGGCTGTGCTCCAGCCATGTGAGCGGTGCTTGGTATTTCCTCAACAGATCTCAACATGGCTGCCGGGTCACAAACTTTCTAATTTTACAGCTAAACAGTACACTACAAGGCAGCAGCAGAAACGCAGCTGGTCTGAACACCCGACGCCTGAATCGCGCAGCCGCCACGCGCTCCTGACGTGCCCAGTCTGTCCCCGGCCTATCACAATCATCTGGTCCCACCTGAACTCTAACTGGTCCGTGTCCCCACAGACTCTCTTTAAGTGGTGTTAATGTTGTTATATCAATGTTCCAGACATCTCATCTCAGTAAAAAAGCCTTTTTATGGGGATCAGTTAATAAATGATAAGTGGAACAATGTTTTTAAATGGATGTATGGTAAAAAAAACAACTGTGACTTACATAAGAACCTCTTTTTTGCTGTCTTTGGGCTGAAACTTGACCTTGAAGCTGCTGGTGGTGACCTCACCGGGGTACTTCCTTTCCTCGAGGTTCTCCTGGTCCTCTTCCTCACAATCAGATGAGGTGTATGAAGGAGCCGCGTATTCCACCTGAAGAAAGGTAAAACACGGGTGACATGGAGGAAAAACATCGGTAGGTTACTCTGGCACAGCCTTATCTTTCACTCTCCTGTTATCTGTCTGTCTTTTCTCACAGTGATGGGATCTCTACAAGTGGTGTACCTCTTCGTGGTCTTCCTCTTTGACTCCACTAGGTTTGGTGAAGTCCAGCGGCCCCTCCCACTCTGGCTGAGTGTGGCCCTGAGACATAGTGGCTCCGATGTGTTGAGAGGATGAAGACGAGGAAGATGAAGGCTCTGGAGGCTGCACGCCTTCCCTCTTGGTCTTCTTCATGCTAAGGTCTAAGGTGCCGTTCTCATCCACTTCAATGTCCGACTCCTGCAGGGTTCAGATACACGGTCAGTGCAACTAAAGCGACCAAAATATACAAGAACAATGATAGTGCCGTGCACTGTTGAGCTAGTCTAAATAAGTCCTGGTGTACCTTGTTGCAGGGTTCCCTGGGTTTGGTGCTGATGGTCTCTGGCCTCTCCCAGCAGCGGGTGGACAGGTTGAGGATGGCTGTTGCTGCCATATGGGCCGCCTCTGCATCTTGGCTGTAGTCGTAACTACTGGAGGACGATGCGCTCTTAGAAAAGCCTCCTGACACGCTGTGACTGGGGGAGGAGGCCTTAGGGAATGATTTAGCTGTGTGGGAATGGAGCAGAATGAATTTGTTGGAATAAGAACAAGAGAGCAGACTACTGTGTAGCCGAAAACTACATGTGTGCAACGGTATAGCTAAATGTGAATACAGAGCTGCTGCTGGTAGTTACAGTAATATCAGGTCTGTTTTTATGCATTATTGTGTGTGCTCATTGGGAAGGTAAACACACAGTAATGTATGGAGCCCGGCAGGTGGGGGAAACAAAAACTAATTTGTGAGCCCAGCAATGACTAATTCATGCTCTCAAATTACAGTCATTTGTGCATACCAATTAATAGAACAAGCTGTTTGGCACCTTTAGATGCATGCGTTGCCCTCACTGTGAAAAAATGTGATGCAAACTAAATATTTTGCACAGATAAAACCTATAAACAAAGTGATTTCATTAACTGTAACACCACCTTTGTCATATAGCGCCTGTCTTGTCCATATGAGAAGGGCTTTTTCTACATAGGCCGCGCAAAAAGACGCCTGAGACATCGCCTCGCCAAGCATAAATATGCCATCAGACTCAGAAATCGCATGGCATGTCAAAATCAAATATAGAAGTGGAGCATGGAGGTGAAGTGTCTTACATTTGAAGGCTTTGGGTGGTGTTTCAGTGCTGCCGGGAGTCTTTGGAATGAGCATACGCTTTCCAAACACCTGGACATCAAAGCTTGCATAGTCAAAAGACACCTTGGAGTATTTCTCCAGCTCCTTGGCCAGGTTAGCTCGAGGCGTAGTGGTCACTGTGTTGGGCCGAAAGCTGGCGCCATACTGAGGGATCTCCAGCTGTTTCACAAAACACATGGGCCTGGAGGAAAAGTCATTAGTTATGCATTATCAATATAGTGACATGGACATAGTTGGCACCCGATTCGACTGTCATCAGGTTAATCAATAGGCTTTATCAGTCGCTGAAAGCACCATAGATGTGGGTCATTAGGGACCTACTACACCTACCGCATTGTAAAAGTGAAAGTGAACCTTAAAAGCAAAACATTCTAGCATGTTGTGAAACTAAATGAAATGTCATGTTTTGAACACAAACAAAAAGGCTTCTTTAGGTTTAGGCAACTAAACTACAATTTCTTGTGGTTCAGGCAAAAAAACTACAACTTCTTTAGGTTTAGGCAATAAAACTAAAACTTCTTGAGGTTTAGGCAACTAAATTAAAAAAACATCATGTTTTGGGTTAAAATAACTATGAACACAAAGACATCTACACATTGTTGGATTCACACAGGATGCAAACTCCAGTCTCCTGGGTGAAAACCCTGTGTTTCGTGTCCCAAACATCGTCCCCATCCTTCACCCCTTATGGTGTTTCACACTGTCTATACTACAGCAGCTGACTTCTGCTTCTGCTCCTATCATAATTACTACGGTCGCTAGAGGTCGCTGTCGTGTTCTTTTATACATCCTTTCGGTGATCTACCATGTGAAAAGATGATAAAACCCACTAGTGGGTGTAGTAGGCCCCTAATGAACCATATCTATGGGGCTTATAGTGACTGATAACGCCTATCTAATAGCCTGACAACAGTCTAATCGGTTGTAGTTGTATGTATATGGATTAAAATACTGAATTGGAAAAAATATATATTTTGCTCGCATGTCTCACCTGAGCACTCTGTCAGAGTTGGACGAGGGTTCGCTGGATGAAGGCTGTAAATGAACCTGCTTGTCCTGCGTCTTGTTCAGCTTAGTTGCTGCTGCGATGGGGCAGCCGGACAGACTGACAGGGGAGGCATATCCAGATGTTTGCATTTAATGGAACAAAACTCTCACAAAAGGTAAACATTTCATATGCAGATATGAGTTTGAATTATGGATAAGCCTTCTAAAGACAGTGAGTGTAAGTATGTGTTAGTAGTATTAGAAGAAAAGAGATTGGTTCTTCTTGGGGTTTCACTCAATATTTTGTGCAAATCTTCATTTTTCATCATTTCCATTCCAATTATTCCAGAATTTGACTCTAAAGGCCTCCGAAACTACGTTTAAACTATCATTTAAAACTGAAACTCTGTCAAACCATAGACTATATAGACTAACATTGATGTCTATGACATTATGCATAGATTTCTGAAATCCGAACTATGAGAAAAATCCTCTTAACAATCTCAAAACTCAAAATACAACCTCAACCAAACATCTGGCATATGTTCACTGGCCACATGTTTTGCGCTAGTCAGGCCCATGTGTGTGTTTTATACTGTGTGTGTGTGTGTGTGTGTCCCCTTGGGTGTTTCATTAACCTGCGGTGTGTGTTGCGGTTACTGTTGACATGGCCTTGGCCTGTGCAGCCAGGAGTCGGACACTTCAAGACGTTCTCATGCATGGCCAGGACTACAGACACACAGCAGACACACACTCAGGTCAGTCTGTTTAGCTTGCTGTAGAAGTTTCACATCACTAGCAGTAGTAATAACATACACAGCAGTTGAAAAAGAGTAGTGGTAAAAACAGTAGTAGTATTAGTGTAGTATGTTTTTCTATAACAGACGTAAGTAGTAGTGATAGTAGTAACACTAATGCTGGTAGTATACGGGGTCAGATCAGTGTCAATGTTAATAAATGCACACAGAAGGATTCACAAATGCATTTTTTTCCAACAGGGAATTATCTGTAGCCAATCAGACGTCTCCCTCCTTCTCAGCCAATCACATGAGCGTGTCCCCAAGAGGGTACGATTTTTGAAAATTGCAAATACTTTTAAATACATATATTTGTGGATTTCTATTACATTTATTTAAAACAAGACGTATTTGTGTCTGCATCAGAAATATATTTGTGAAACTTATGATTTTTATGTGGATTTTCTTTTACATTTATGTGTCCAGTGAAAAACATTTTTGTGGAGAGAGTCATTTATATATAAATCACAAAATACATTTGTGAATCCATCAGTGTGCGTTCATTAATATTGAGACTGATCTGACCCCATAGTAGTTAGGTTAATCACAAAAGTAAGAAAATATAACTAGGCCTTCACTCTAAAAGCTCCCAGGCTGTTGAATATCAAAAAATTAAAAATGTTTGTTACATTAAAATAGACAACTCTTGGTTGTGTTTTAGCTGACTGACATCTGCTGTAGCTCTGAAAGTGACAGAATATATGCATCAGGAGCCTCACATTTGCACCGGCGGTCTGTGGCGTTATGAAAGGTTAACGTGTACTCACTCTCTGGAGGGATTCGGTCCTTGTGAGGACATCCAGATAGACTGCGATGGTGAGGGTACAGCCCGGTCACATGACCCGTCCCGTCACACCCCGGGGTCGGACACTTCACCTCCTTCTTCTCTGAATAGAGGATGGCGTGATTCAAATGGAGAGCAATAATGAATTTAAGCACATCAGTAAGTAGTACAAGGTTGTGGGCAGTACCACAAACTTTGGTTCTGACCTCTTACCAAGTACTACCAGGCTCAGAATCACACATATGGGCATTGATAGCAACACTTTCTATTGTTAAAAATCAGCTAATGTAGTATGATGTTTTATGTATTTAATACATCATTATTAGGCTTTTCATTACATTTTCATTACCACTGAGTGATTTGCCAAACATGAGGCATTTTTTTCAGACGTGGAAATAAAGCATATCAATTAACTTTGTATTCTTTTCCTGGAAATGTATTAAAAAAATGACCAGCTATTTATTACTGCTTATTGGGAAATAGCAGAATAGAATTATTAAATTATGTTTATAATAAATATAAGATGATATTATTAAAAGTCCAGAGTCAAGTCAAGACAGCCAAACAAAGTCATTTTTGATACACTTTGAGGTTAATATTGGGGTAATTTGGCAGTAATTCCAAAGAAAATTTCAAATAAATCACTCGCTAATTATCACCTAATTACCATGAAATTTGCGGACCTGTAATATGAAGTGTTACCAAAATTTAATATACGCAAAATAAATGAATTTGAGTGATGAGTATAATATTTAGACCTAGAATATATGACATTTACTAAACATAGAAATTCACTATTTCATATTGTATAATAAACAGGACCACGTTGACCTGGTTGGTAGTAGTAACAGGAAGTGTACCTTTGCTGTAGTGAGCGGTGCGGCGTGCTACGGCAGTGGGCTCAGAGCTCTTGCTGGAGGCGCTGTATGGTTGGTAGTCCGGAGAGCTCCGGGCCTCGTGTCCCCCCTTCACTTCCTCCGCCTTCAGGGCTATGGCCTGCTCCAGCAGACCCAGGTTCCCACGAGTCATATCCCAGTTCTCTGAGTCATCCGTGATTCCTGAGCCCTCTGAGATACGATCCTGTTCCTCTCCTTCTTCCTCCTCCTCCTCCTCTTCCTCCTCCTCTTCTTCCTCCTCATCTTCCTCCTCCTCCTCATCGTCATCGTCCTCGTCATCATCCTCCTCTGAGCGGAGCTCTATAACCACTGTGGTCGGAGAGGCTTTGCTGGAGTCTCGGTCCTCCTCTTCCTCCTCCTCCTCCACCACCAACTCGCTTTCTTCCTTCTCCTGCCTCTCATCCTCTTCTTCCTCTCGCTCGTCTTCGTCTTCCTCCTCTTCTTCCTCGGTCATAGGAGTGCTGACCTTTTCTTCCCTGAGTGACATCTCAGCCTCAGATCCCTGAGCGCGTGGACTCAAAGTGTAAGGAGTGTCGACCTCTTGGTGGACCTCCCTCTCCTCTCTCTCTTCTTCTTCCTCTTCCTCTTCTTCCTCCTCCTCCTCCTCCTCCTCCTCCTCCTCTTCCTCCTCCTCCTCCTGTTCCTCCCTCTGACTCTGCTCCCCTGTTGATTCTTTGGCCTGATGGTTGTAATCTCCACTGGAGTACTGGTGATCAGAGTTTTCCTGGTTTATCATATGTCTTTCTATCGCTTTCTCTTCTACAATATCCTCTTGCCTTTCTTGTTGCTCTTCCTCTTCCTTTTCTTCTTCTTCTGCCTCCTCTTTCTCCTCTTCTTCCGTCTCTTTAAGCTCAGTGACACCCGTTTCTTCTGCAGCTTGCTCTGTTGACTGGTCCTTTGTCACCAGCTGACCTTCCTCTTCCTCCTCCTCCTCCTCGTCCTTTGTCTCTGTTGCCTCCTGCTGATGATCGTCAGTGACTGCTACCGGCTTCACCTCCTCACTAGATTTCTCCGTCTCAGTTTCGTTCTCAGTCTCTGTGGTGAAGCTTTCGTGATCGCCAACTTCAGCCGGAGGACAAGCTGCTGTTTCTGTGTCCTCTGTTGTCACCAGTGAGCAGTCTGCTGTGGATGACAAGTATAGATGAATGTCATTGTCATCTCTACATAGTAGCATTGTGACTGGCCTTTTACTGTAGTTGACCTTATCTAACTTGTTTAGCATTAATGAAGTAAAGCCAGTGAGCGTGTTCAATTCGAGTCTGCTGCTACTCTCACATGCCATACTTTTCTCCCCTCAACATACAGTATATCCAAAACATCATATTCATTATGTGTACTTAAAGCAGCAGTGGGTAGAAATGGAGCAAATACAATAAAAAAAAGTAATTTTTATAAAACGGTCACTATATCCTGACAGTAGTGCACGAGACAGGTAATCTGAAAAAAATCATGTGCCTCTGTGTCCTCTGGTGCTCCTAAAGGCATCTGCAAGATTTCACAGACCAGAGGAAAACAAGCAATCAGAGCTGATATGGAGCCTTGCCGTTTCTGAGCGGCTGTCAATCACTCGCAAACTCCAATCAAACGTCAAACTAGGCAGCGCTTATCAAATATGAATCTATATTCTGTTACTGTAATGCCTTTTTCTCTCCTAAAATGTTTTCAGAAACATCTTGTAGTGTACTGTTTAGCTGTAAAATGAGAAAGTTTGTGACCCTGCAGCCATGTTGAGATCTGTTGAGGAAATATCAAGCGCCGCCCACCAGCCGGAGCACAGCCAATAGGAACGCTCTCTCTCTCTAAAATGACCTGTGATTGGTCAAAGTTTCCCGTCACGGGCTAGATTATCTAAAGCCTGAAAACAGAGCCATGAGGAGGTGCAGAAGTCTAGTTATCTCTCAGAACACTTGAATTACGATATGCTGAAAGGTTATTATGGAATTTTCTGCCCAATGATGCCAAAAACGTGTTGCCTATTGAAGCTTTAAGCCAGTCTAACAATAATTAGTTAAAGGGATGAGTCTCCTAACCCAGACTTGGGTTTGTGGTCTGATATAAGCTGCTAACGGGATAGGAACAACAACAACAACAACAACAACAACATTGTTCTGCTACACAAATCCACTGTATTTTTTTTTCCTGACGTTTCTATAATCTTTGCTTTTTTGGTGAATTATTATATAGTTTAATTCAAATGAAAGTGTTGAGGGGGAATCCCACTTTGGTGGCCTGGTTTGATGAGAGACACCTGAAAGCGAGGCCCCCTTGTTCTGGCACTGTGCTGTAATGTTTCATGGTAACTTTTTCTGATATGGTTTCACTCACTTTTTGTTGACTCGGGCCTGCTTTTTGTTTTGTCTTTCTTCTTCTCTTTGAGGTCTTCTTCCGCCACCTCCTCCTCCTCCTCCACCTCCTCCTCTTCCTCCTCTTTCTGCACCTCCTCCTCTTCTACTGCGTCGCCGTCTGCGGTGAAGCCTTCGTCTGCTGCTTCTTCTTGTACGGCAGGCTGGCTCCTCCTTTTGGGAGCAGACTGGTTCTCCTCAGCCTCGGCCTCAGCCTCCTCCAGCTTCCTTTTCTTCACTATTGGGCATCCCAGTATGCTGAGGAGAGCGGGATGGGTGTGTAAGTGAATGCTAACATCTAACATTCTAACATAAAACAGCAAAATCAACACCGTGTTGTTGTTCTGGCCAACACTTTTACATTGTGAGATGTATAATGAATATTGGAGCTTCTAGCAGGGCTGTATACTTGTTGCATTGTTATATGATAACAACAATATATAACATCTATTTTAGATTACATCTTCTAAATCATAATAACTTGTGCAAACATGTTCAACTATCACATATGGTTTTACATAAAATGATAACATAATTAATACATTAATACATTAATTTGCATGTTGTACTAATTGTTTTTTCTCTATCTGAGTGCTGATTTTGTATGATTTTTAAGGTTATGTGATAACTTATACAAAGCACTGGCTAACTATAGCTGTTGTGCAGATAGTTTGATCAAACACAGTGAATGAATCCTACCTTCTATGTCGAGAGTATCTTCCACTGACGTGGCCTTTGCCATCGCATCCAGGGGTGGGGCAGCTGCTGCTGACACACACAGCAAGACATTTAATACACACTTCGTACACACAAGGTACACGCTTCGTACATCTTGACAGTCTTCTGTTTGAAGAATAAAATTACTTACCTCAACTCCTGTTTCATGTCTTGTCCCACGTCTGACGACACTGTAGAGCGACAGCAGAGTCAGTAAAATGCAGAAATAAAAGTCATATGAGAGCTCGAAGTGTAAAAAAAGGCAATGATGCTTTTTATTTTGTGGAGGCTTTACTCGCGGCTTATTTGCACACTGTAAAATCCATACTTGCACAGTATTACAGTATATAAATGTCCCTTTCTGTCTTCATGAGGTGTGTATAAAACTTGTAGTCATAGCTGGATTACCCAGCTGCCCTTGGGCCACAGTCCACCAGGGACCCAAAAAGACTATGCATTGAACAAAAAGCAAAATTGTTTGGTTTGGTAACAGGCCTTCATCACAGCAGACATTTTGACTTGTTATAGTAGGAAAAGCACATTCGCATTGGCTCAATTCAAGTATGAAAATTATGTTTTTCAAAACAATAAGCTCAAATCTCTGAACAATTAGTTTGTAATTAATAACTGATTTGAATTTCTCATTAATTTAAGCAGATTGCACGTGTTTGCAAAAGAGTAAGTTTGTCTACAACTTGCACATGTCTTGCTGATCAAAACCGATGAGTTAACCCTTTTGTCGTCCTCTTTGCAACTTATGTATATTCCATAAATATCTATGACATGGTGTAACGAACTGTGAGGAGACACAATTAGTTTTTTGTTTTTTTACTGAAGTACGGCAGGTTCTTTCACTTGTTTTTTTGGCATGGATGTCATTTTGTGGCACATTTTCTATTCACTGTATAATGACTTTACATGAAAGATCAAAGGTTAATTTTCTTTTTAATGTATAATACATGTAACACATTGCTACATAAATACATTTACTGTATAAATACACATGTGCATATCCTGTTTCTGTGTGCTACGGTATTGACTTTTCCCAGTTAACGTTTACCTGCTGTTGAAATGGGAATCTAAACAGCTCAGTGAGATACACAACAGCAGTCAGTCAGTGTCAATAAAAAAGTAAAACAAAACAGAGATTTGTATACAGTATGCAAGAAACATTTCCAGGGTCGACTGCTGTGGTTAAAAAAAACAACTAAGCATTTTGACAAACGATGACGAAACAACTTTTCATTTTGGTGGCGTTGGCCAACTTAGTGACACAGTAACTAGGTTTTGAAGCATGAATGAAGTGTTTTGGGTGAGTTACTACCTTTTGCAGACACGCAATAGAGTTGTGATGTCCCATCAAACAGTTGTGACAATTACAGTTTAGAGAAAGTTAAGACTGTTTCAAAAAATGAGCCACTGCGATTGAGAAAAACTGTAATACCAACTGAAATTATAAGGGCCTATAGGCCATGATCTCTACTTGTAGAGAGGCCAAAATATAGTTAGAATTAAAATGCTTAAAATCATTAGAAACTAATTTGCCACACAGCAAATCTGAGGCCGGGTAGAAGTCCAACATTAGTTGGTTTGGAAATTTTAAGCAAACCATGTGGAGTTCAACGTGAGGGCCCACAGCTCCCTGGCCTGTTTTACAATCAAGCCACGGATGAATATGCAAATATGAAATGTCACATATCAGTGTCACTTTACGTCCAATCTGATGAGAGTACGTGTGTGTGTGTGTGTGTGTGTGTGTGTGTGTGTGTGTGTGTGTGTGTGTGTGTGTGTGTGTGTGTGTGTGTGTGTGTGTGCGTGCGTGCGTGCGTGCGTGCGTGCGTGCGTGCGTGCGTGCGTGCGTGCGTGCGTGCGTGTGTGTGTGTGTCCATACTGACCCCGGGTGCCTTTTGAGCGGGTTCGGGTTCGTGTCTCTGCAGTGTCTTGACTCATCTGAATAACAGAGAGAGGCAAGATCCATAAGTGATGAGATAGATAGATAGAGAGGTAGATAGATAGATATATAGATACAATTTAGATAGATAGATAGATACTGTAGATAGATAGATAGATAGATAGATAGATAGATAGATAGATAGATAGATAGATAGATAGATAGATACATACTTTGATGCTGGTTGATTGGCTCTCCCCTGGTCCACCACTGGCTCAGTGTCTGACCTTTGAACTCATTTTCTGTTGGATGAAACACACATCAACACAACCCCTTTAATGTGAGCTGGAGATGAAAAAGAACTATTTTAGTTATTAGAAAAAAACAAATCAACACATTTTGAGGGCAAATCCACAGATTTTTCACATAATGGTTTGTTTATTAAATAAATAAATAAATATTAAATAAAGCTATTTCTAAACAATAATACATCTTTTATCAAAGATATTCGAAAAAAATTAAATAAATTACAGTCATAACCTCGAAATATATCCCGTTAATCTATTCAATGTGGAGATTCCTCTATATGCTCCTGGAGACCGAACACAAAGGTATGTGGTAGCTGACAGTTTGACAGCCCAGTAGTGGTCTCAGGGTTCACAGTGACTGTGCGCCTGCTGGGAGGCTTCACTATAACACTCACTCAGGATGGAATAAATGTCTAATTATTGACTATACATTATTTCGCCATGCAGGCAGAATATATTTCACACAATAAAAAAAACTACATGTGAATAATCCAGTATAGAGCAGCAGGTTAATATAGGCTTCTTGTGTGTGGATGACAGATAGAGATGTAGGCCGGGCTGCTAACCAGGACGAGGCCTTTCTCTTCTCTTCTCCTATAAACTGGCACACTGACAGAAACACACAACATACAAAGGCCAACGGCGCTCCGCTTTACACTTCTAACACAAATTGGACTGCATCGACACCGGGCCGTTATTATAAGAGGCTGGAAAATAATGACCGACCATAATAATAATAATAATCTCTTTAAAAGCCTGATCGCGGTCGGACCGTGCACAAATCCTCCGCTGACATCCTCAGTGGATCTACAGCCGAACATATCGCTTCATCACCGTCTCGGTGTGGATCCACCGTATAAAGGCCCTGCAAGCCGAGGCCCCGGAAAAAATACCGACAAAATAAGTGCGCTTGTCGCTCTTTGTCAGAGCCATAAAGCCTTCCTTACCTTGTAGTCAGACTGCTGCCCTACCATCCCCCCTCCGCTAACACATCTCCGGACGGCAGATAGACGCTCACGGAGCCGCTCTACGGTGACTGCAGACCGGGACACACCAACCAGAACACGGTGGAGGAGGACTGAACCAGCAGGACAGCAGCAGAGCCTCAGACTGACTAGAATAAACCAGGCAGCTCCTCTCTCTCTCTCTGCTGTTCAGCACCCCGGACAGAGACAGCCGAGTCTTCAGCACCATGGACAGAAACCCCGCTGTACCGCCTCCTGCAGGAGACCAGGAGAGCTGCAGCCGGCCAGCAGCTCATATCACCCACTAAGCTCTGCTCCTATACAGAGCAGGGGCCGCCCTTTGCTCGGTCTGGTCTGGCTCGACCTGGCGTAAATTCGTGAGCCTTCGTGAGCCTGGTTGATAGGTCAGGGCTATATATATATATATATATATATATATATATATATAGAGAGAGAGAGAGAGAGAGAGAGAGAGAGAGAAAATAAATAAAAATAAAAACATAAATAAATAAAAAATAAAAATAAAAAATACTTTATAAAAAAACTTTAAAAAAGCCAACATAACTGGGCAAGATCAATATGATGTGACTGTGACTTGAGAGGGGTGATGGGAGTGGCTGGCTGTCAGGGTGCAAATCAAATTAAGGCAAGATTAAAAAGAATAAGATAAAATAAAGTAAACTAAATATAAATAGGTAGATAGATAAATGGATAAAAGGATGGTGTTTAATAGGGTGATGGATAAAAAAAGATGATGTCTTACAAGAGAATGATGGATAAAAAAGGATGATGTGGTTGTGGTCTGGGTCTGTGGCCTGGCTCGGCCCAGCCCGGCTCGGCCCGGCCTGGTCTGGGCTGTTGTTGTTGGACACGGTGTCAATATTTCTAGAGGAGGACGGTGGTATTGGAGGAGGAGTATCGCACCAAAAACACAGCCCTCAAGTCAATAAAACACTCCAAACCAGCTGAGTAGTTGCACACAGCAGCAATATGCTAGTAGGCTACTACTGCTGCTAGTGGTAGTTTGGGGTTAGGATGGGTTAAATGCAGAGGTCAGATTGCATGTACTGTATGTAGCCTATATATGCATGTATATGACAATTTTAATAAAGCTTAAAGGTCCCATATCATGCTCATTTTCAGGTTCATACTTGTATTTTGTGTTTCTACTAGAACATGTTTACATACTGTAATGATAAAAAACATTTTTTTATTTTCCTCATTCTGTCGGCCTGAATATGCCTGTATTTACCCTCTGTCTGAAACGCTCCGTTTTAGCGCATTTCTGGGGAATTGTGACGGAATTGCGTTGCTAGGCAACAGCGTGGGTCCATGTGTACTTCCTGTCAGCTGATAACATCCACATACACTGCAACCAGGAATAAACCAGAACATATTTAGAATGTTTACGTTTAAAATTGTGTAACGGTTCTAAATATTGTATATTTGTGACATCACAAATGGACAGGAATCCTGACAGATTGTTTCAAATGCAGAGTTTCTGAATACGGGCTGCGTGTATTTCCCTGTGGATTGAGTGTTTCGATACTTTCACAGTATTTATATAGGACTTAAGCCGGCTTTATAATAAAAAAAACATGAAAATGTCACTTTTTTAAAATATGGGACCTTTAAAGCAGTAGGCAGTATATTTTTGGCATCATTGGGCAAAAATTCCATAATAACCTTTCAGCATATTGTAATTCAAGTGGTCTGAGAGAAAACTAGACTTCTGCACCTCCTCATGGCTCTGTTTTCAGGCTTTAAAAAATCTAGCCTGTGACAGGAAGACTTTGGCCAATCACAGGTCATTTCAGAGAGAGAGAGCGTTCTGATTGGCTGTGCTACGGCTGGCGGGCGGTGCTTGGTATTTCCTCAACAGACCTCAACATGGCTGCCGGGTCACAAACTTTCTCCGTTTACAGCTAAACAGTTCACTACAAGATGTTCTTGAATACATTTGAGGTGAGAAATAGATATCACAGTAACTAGTTTGACCATTTGGTTGGAGTTTGGGAGAGAATGACAGCCGGCTCATAGATAGATGGCAGCTGGACGGCAGACTCCAGATCCGCTCTGATTGCTTGTTTTCCTCCGGTCTGTGAAATCTTGCAGATGCCGTTAGGAGCACTGGAGGACAAAGAGGCACATGATTTTTTTTTTTCAGATTACCTGTCTCATGTACTACTGTCGAGATATAGCGACCGTTTTCAAAAAAACTACTTTTTATAATCATATTCGATCCATTTCTACCTACTGCAGGTTTAAATGCAGAGCTCAAATTTCATGTATGTAGCCTATATATGTATATGACGATTGTAATAAAGCTTAATTTAAGTTAAGTCTAGTGGTAGTAGTTTTAGTAGACTACTATACACCAACTGTTCACTAAATGAACCAACTGGTACTGTAGCCTATACAGTATTGGTGGTCTTCAGCCATACACCACAGGAACAAACTCGTCAGCCAGTCACAGCACCGTTCATTGCTGCCCTCCAGATCAGCCATTCAGAGAGCAGTTTCCTGTCCCAGATCAGCCAATAAGAACAAAAGACAGTTAACCACAATAAAGAAAACACAACTTTTAAAAAAAGATAATGAACCAAGGAAATGTTTCTGTTATAGCAAACTTGTTTTCCTAATAGAACTGATACCTTTATCAATAAATACATTCTCTTTTTATTATTTATTTCATTTTGTATATTTATATGATGGTAACTGTTTTAAAGTGGTTAAAATTACACACCTATTTGAAATGATTTTGTTACAGCTGATTTCAAAAAGTGGTGTAAACATGAATAAATATATGAATGAGTGTGAATTAGTCCCCCCTATATCTCATCTCTGTCTAATACTGGAGCATTTGTAACATCGATGCAACATCTGTACAGTTTTTATAGTATTGTCATATGATAACATATACACCTTTCTGTACAGTTTTCTTCATTGCTTAACATTTCTACAGTAACGGGTACCCTGCACTCTTATTCATGCTTTTCACTCAGGGTTTTTCTTTGAGTTTTATTTTATTTTACTGTGTATATTGAGCACCCTCATTGAACTTTAATCCAGTTTTGTCTCCATACAGTATATGACAGTATTACAGGTGAAAACTTTTGTTCCCAGTGACTAATGGACAGCACATGTTGCTCATATCAGCACCTGAAACCACACAACAGATGATAGAGCTGATAATACCCCCTCCTCCTTTTAAACACACACACGGCCAAGAATCCAATTAATCAGCAACTAGAAAATGTATATCTTGCAGAAAATGTATGGGAATGCTGACAGCTGAAATTAATTGCAAAGCATTGTTGAAAATACTGAATATTAAAGGACTGTATACTCCTAACTGTGTTCGGATCCTCGGCAACAAGTCAGACTCGTTTCCGGTGGGGGTTGGCCTCCGCCAGGGCTGCGCTTTGTCACCAATCCTGTTCGTGATATTCATGGACAGGATATCGAGGCGTAGTCGGGGGGAGGAGGGTTTGCAGTTCGGTGTGCTGAGGATGTGGTCCTGTTGGCATCATCGGTCTGCGACCTCCAGCACTCACTGGATCGGTTCGCAGCCGAGTGTGACGCGGTCGGGATGAGGATCAGCACCTCTAAATCTGAGGCCATGGTTCTCAGCAGGAAACCGGTGGTTTGCCTACTACGGGTAGGGAATGAGTCCTTACCCCAAGTGAAGGAGTTCAAGTACCTCGGGGTCTTGTTTGCGAGTGAGGGGACGATGGAACGTGAGATTGGTCAGAGAATCGGAGCAGCAGGGGCGGTATTGCATTCGCTTTACCGCACCGTTGTGACGAAAAGAGAGCTGAGCCGGAAGGCAAAGCTCTCGATCTACCGTTCAATCTTCGTTCCTACTCTCACCTATGGTCATGAGGGTTGGGTCATGACCAAAAGAACGAGGTCGCGGGTGCAAGCGGCCGAAATGGGTTTCCTCAGGAGGGTGGCTGGCGTCTCCCTTAGAGATAGGGTAAGAAGCTCAGTCATCCGTGAGGGACTCGGAGTAGAGTCGCTGCTCCTTTGCGTCAAAAGGAGCCAGTTGAGGTGGTTCGGGCATCTAGCACGGATGCCCCATGGGCGCCTCCCTTGGGAGGTGTTCCAGGCACGACCAGCTGGGAGGAGGCCACGGGGAAGACCCAGGACTAGGTGGAGAGATTATATCTCTACTCTGGCCTGGGAACGCCTCGGGATCCCCCAGTCAGAGCTGGTTAATGTGGCCCGGGAAAGGGAAGTTTGGGGTCCCCTGCTGGAACTGTTGCCCCCGCGACCCGATCCCGGATAAGCGGTTGAAGATGGATGGATGGATGTGTACTCTTAAATTGAAAAAAAACTGGTAGAGTTGAGAGCTGAACTGCATGACCCCCCAAAAAAGGTAAGAGCTAAAATACATTGCTAGAAAAGCTGGAAGCTAAACTGTAATAATGTCAAAGGTGGAATGATTGAAATGAATTAATTCGTTAGACAGGAAGTAGTTTTTGGGTGGAATGAACCTTTAAAACTGTAAATCATGAGGCAGAAAGTAGTATTTAAAGTAGTAGTATTTTATATAAACTTAGAATTATAGGTACTTGGACTGACGGTAGTACTTGGGTGGAAAAAACATTTAAAACTGTAAGAACTTGGACAGAAGTTAATATTTGGGAGGAACAAACTTTTAGCAGCAGTAGTAGTAGGAGCAGCAAGAGCAACAGTAGTAGTAGCAGCAACAGTAGTATTAGCAGCAAGAACCTTTAAAACTAAGTCACTAGACAGAAAATAGTAGATGAGTTACTCTATAGAGATTTTATTTTGAAAAAAAAAGCCTCACCCCGAGTTCCATGTTAAGACAGATACCTTCTGGGGCTTTTATTTTGGAAAAAAAAAAAACAGGTGCCCGGTTTACATAATGTGTGAGAGGGTTGACTGCCGTTGGCCAACTTACTGACACAGTAACTAGGTTTTGAAGCATGAATGAAGCGTTTTGGGTGAGTTACTACCTTTTGCAGACATGCAATACAGTTGTGACTATTGCACTTACAGTTTAGAGAATGTTAAGACCGTTTAAAAAAAAATGAGCCAAAGCATTGAGAAAAACTGCAATTGGCCTACGCCACCAAAATGAAAAGTTGTTTCGTCATTGTGTGAGCCGTACTGGTCAAAACATTTAGGTGTTTTTCACCATGGCAGTCAACCCTGGAAATGTTTCTTATATACAAATCTGTTTTGTAGAACAAATAACACCCCTTTCAACTTGTAAAAATTTGAGTTACACACCAATTTAGTACAAAATGCATTTTATTTCTCCAAAAACTCATTGTAGAAGCTTCAAGTCAACAAGGCCCATCAGTTGAACACCAAGATATCTGAAATGACAAGATTCGTAATTGGTGGCAGTAAGCAGAATGGAAGGTCAAAACATACAAGTTGTTTTCCATTACATTAGCAGGAACTGACTTAAAATACACTTACTCTTCAGTTGTATCCAAATCTTCTTTTACTTTTCAGAGGCGAGACGGGTCCCACTTTTAGTGATCCTCTCACGCATGGGCCAGCGCCGCTCGGGCATGGGCTGGGGGGGAACGGGCCGTTCGGGCATGGGGCGCTCGGGCAAGGACCGACGCTCGAGCATGGGCCAACGGCGCTCAGGCATGGGACGGGGCATCTCGGGCATTGTCCAACGGCGCTCAGGCATGCGACGCTTGGGTATGGGACGCTCGGGCATAGGCGGCTCGGGCATGGACTGCAGCTCCAACATGGGACGGGGCCTCTCGGGTATGGGACGCTCGGGCATGGGCGGCTCGGGCATGGACTCCAGCATGGGCCAACGGCGCTCAGGTATGGGATGGGGCATCTCGGGCATGGACTGCAGCTCCAGCATGGGCCAACGGCGCTCAGGCATGGGACGGGGCATCTCGGGCATGGGCGGCTCGGGCATGGAACGCTGCTCGAGCATGGGCCAACACCGCCAGGTCATGTGCCTGGGCCGCTCGGACATGGGCTCGAGCCAACACCACTCGGGCATGGGCCTGGGCCACTCGGGCATGGACCGAGGATGCGGCTCAGATATGGGCTGCTGGGGCATGGGTTTATAGTCAGACCTTGGTTGAAGGAGATTAACCTGGGGCTGAGGCTGGGACGGGTAGCCAGGAACCTGGGACTTGTAGCTCATGTCCCCAATGCCAGACGCAGGGCCATGATAGGAAGCTGTTGATAAAAACCACACAAGGTCAACTAATCTATCCCCTCTTGTGAAAAATCCAAGATATCAATTTCTGTTTTACAACCCCAAGGTTAATAAATTCAACATGTTGCAAAAGAGCAGTTCTAAAATGCATGAAACTTGGTTGGAAAACTTTAAAAGTTTGCATGATGAGTGCAGATTAAACCTGTAGCCTTACATGTAATGCCTGCCTGTAGCTCTCCAATAAACAGCAGCCACAGCAGCACCACACTAAAAAAGAAAGCCATTTTAAACAACAATCTGTCACTTTAGAAACTCTAAATGTATAATGTTTAGTACAGAAAGAAACACTTTAAAGTTACCGTAGAACAAGTCCCATGGTTTCAGCCAGAGAAAAAAAATCAAATGCAAACTGAAATGCCTCAATCCGACTTCAGCTGAACCAACACTACCAAACATCAGTCTTCCTTCCACAGTGGCGCAGTAGCAGGAAACCTGCAGTGCAATTATTTTAACTTGTTCTGGCAGCCAATCACAGCTCTCTGCTCCTAAAAGGTTGATTGAAAACAGGTAGAAGTCATGGGGCTGGGTTCATTGTGACACACAGGTGTCCTTCATTTAAATTACTGTTAATTACTCATCATTGTCCCGCCTCCAGCAATGCATCACTGAACCATTTGATATCATGGAAATGCATTGCCCATGTTTTAAAGCCTGTTCATTCAAGTAAATAAAGTGGTATCTTTTTCGTCATTGTGTTGTATTTTTTTAACCACTTCAAAAAGAAATATCACGTGTATTATTCAGAACTGCCAAATTAAATTGATTTTGGCAAAATGACAGATGAAATAAGGAAAATTTCACACCAATTTGCACCAATACATTTACAATATGCATGAGTTCTTGCTTAATTCACTCAAAAGGCCTTACACTATTTCCCTTCCTTGTTTGTATAATGCAGGGTGCAGTCAAAAAACTCATCATCTTCCATTTGTTTGCCTGTTTTTCTTGAGTAGATTTGCTTTAGGTTTTTCAAATCTTTCATGAGCTCAAAATCAGGTAAGTGGAATAACAATGTGTTTTTAAATTTTATTTTTTAGGTATTTGAACCCAGGCCACTACCAAGGAAAGGACTCCGCCTACATGGGGAACACACTCTACTGGGTGAGCTAGAGGTCACCCCAAAGGTTGAGGTTTCATATCAGGTCTCAAGATTTGCCACCACATGGATGCATTACATGTCAGCAATCCAGCCAGGGGAAAAAATTTAAATTTAAATTAAAATTGGTACCATGTATTAGAATTTAGACAATTCTTCTGTGTTTTAAAAAAAAATGAAAAAACAGAGATAGGGTAACAGCAGTAACTATACTGCTCAGTGAAGATGAAACTTCATGAAAAATCCAATGTAACTCCAGAGATAGTGTTGGTATTGGCCAATTTAATCTACTAGAAAATAATCATTTACAATAGGACACGTACATGATGAAGATTGTCAAAAGCTAAGCATGTTTGAAAGGTCATTAAGACAAACCTTTTAAAAAGGCCTTTGTTCTTGGTTGGCATCTGTTGGGGAATATTCTGCCTTCATTTTAACCTTAAATCTCTTCAGCTCCATCCCCAGTTGAGGAACTGCTTTTGGAATATCCATTCCTGAAGTAAGATTTAAAAAGGGGAGTAGAATTTCAGATCAGATGTCTGTATTCACAGCAGAGATGATGGCAATATTATGGGCACTTTGGTAGGTAGAGGACAATAAACCAGGTAATTCAGTCATATGCACAGTGACAGAGATTTATCAAACGCTATACAAAATTAACAGAGCAGGGTGTGAGGTGGGTTTTCTTTGGGTATACCGGCACACATGGGTGAAGAAGGAAATGAGGAGGCAGGTTACTTGGCAAAGAATGCTGCTCTTGTGGATAAAATAGAAATAGCCCTACAATACGAATCATCACAATATACATCAATGCAAGAACTACTCACCTCAAAGGAGAAAGCTGTCCAGAGACCTGAGAGCAACTGTTTTTTACCCTGGACACATTACTCAACCTGGATAACTGGACTAAAATAAAGAAACTGATGGAGTATCTGCACAGTATTGGACTATATAAAATAATTTAACTGTTAAGTGGATCATTTAATAAACAGTAGAGGGCAGCAATACACCATAGCAGCGTCTAGTCTGCCAAATCCAATAAGAAGAAGAAGAAGAAGAAGTAGAAGAAAAAGAAGTAGAAGAAAAAGAAGAAGTAGTAGAATTCCTGCTCATTTTGGTGTGGAGGGAAATGAGCAAGTAGATATTCTGGCCAAACAAACACTCAGAATTAAGAATATAGATTTACAAGTTCCATTAAAGGGACTATTTGTAACTTTCAGAAATGCTTCTTAACAGCGACACCTGTGGCCGTGAAATCAACGAAAGTCAGCGTCGGGCTCGCGCTTGCTCGCTCTCAATATACCTGAACGAGCATCACTCAAAACAGTGAGGCGTCACAAGTCAGCTAAAACCACAATATCACTCTATATTTCAGCTGCTTGGCAGTAATGTTAGCTGACCAGACGAAGGTCTCTCCATGAACATGATTTAGATCTGATCCTAGTGTTGGCTTTTCCTGCCTAAGTGCAGGCTGATGCAGCGAGGCTCTGCAGCGAGTCTTCCTGCTCTCTCCGCCCGCAGCCGGAGAGCAGGGAGACACCGGCACCCGGTCGGTAACGAGAAGACAACGTAAATCTCTGTAGAGCTCCGTCACTTCACAAGACACGGAAAACCTCTGTTGGTCTGGAGGAGCTGCAGCAGTTATTTCTGCACAAACGTCCCCTGTACATTCACTAGATATTCTCAGAGCTAAACTAACTCTTCTGCAGTGTGGACTGAGCGCGCGTTCACGTCTAGAGGTGGAGCGAGCTGAGCTGTCTGAGTGAAGGAGAGCAGGCAGTGGAGGAGTGTACAGCGGCTACACGCGAACGCGCATATGCGAGCGCGCATGTGTGACGACCCGCTACATTTATGCGCGTACAAAGTTACAAATAGTCCCTTTAAGTAAAGCTGAGGCTAAGCAATTCATCAGGACATTATGCACAAACAGTATGGCAGGAGTACTGGGATGATCAGGAAATTGGAAGGCATCTGTACAATATACAAAAACATGTTGGGCAGGGGCAGGGAGAAAGGTGGGCTGGAAAAGAAGGGAAGAAAATGTCATGACTCGACTGAGAATAGGACATACAGGTCTCAACCACACACTATATAGAATAGGCAAGCACCCAACTGGGAAATGCACACACTGTAACCAACCAGAAACTGTTGAACATGTACTGATACACTGCAGGAATTACACTATCCAGAGGAATCACCTTTTTCAGTCACTAAGGAAGGGAAAACATCAGGACTTTTCATGGTCAGGTCTCTTGGGGAATACGGCAGCTAACATATACTGTGAAATTATTAAAGGTCCCACATTGTAAAAAGTGAGATTTTCATGTCTGTGATATTATAAAGCAGGTTTAAGTGCTATATAAATGCAGTGAAAGTATCGAAACGCTCAATATACGGAGAAACACACACAGCTCGTATTCAGAAATTGTGCGTTTGAAACAAGCCGTTAGGATTTCTGTCCATTTGTGATGTCACAAATCTACAATATTTAGACCATTTCACAGTTTTAAACAAAAAAACATTCTAAATGTGTCCCAGTTTATTTCCTGTTGCAGTGTATATATGTGAATGACATCAGCTGACAGGATGTAAACATGGATCCAAACTGTTGCCTAGCAATGCAATTCGGTTGCAATTCCATTGAAATGCACTAAAACGGAGCGTTTCAGACAGAGGGTAAATACAGGTATATTCAAGCTGACAGTATGAGGAAAATAAAGGGTTTTTTAAACATTAAAGCATGTAAACATGTTCTAGTTGAAACCCAAAATACAAGTATGAACCTGAAAATGAGCACGGTATGGGACCTTTAAGTTTTTAAGACAAACTGATTTAGTTAAACGAATCTAGAGTTTTCCTCATTAATTTTTTTTAATTTAATTTAATTGTGTTGTTTCTGCACATTCTCCTGTCTTACACTCCAGTAGTCCAGTAGGGGGCGGTAATGCACCTCTAAGCCGGTTTACCAACCGCCAATAAACACACAGAAGAAGAAGAGAAGACACAGTGGTAGAAGAAGAGTGAACGGAGGGTATGTAGTTTAACTTCTCAGTGTGTCTGCAGGCTTTATTAATGTCTGGACGGTCTTGTCCTGCTGCCTTTAACCCCTCTCCTACAGCTGCCTGGCTAACAACAACAACAACACCCTGTAGTTAGCTGTAACCTGTTAGCCTCGGCTCGCTGCACTAATGTTCACAGACCGACGGGCCTGCTGCCACATCTCACTGAACTGCGCTGATTTCTGTCGCGGAGTTATCGCGATATTAAGTCGACTAAATCACGGATAAGTCAACAAGTAACGGTGATGTTAGAAAGCAGCATGTTTGAAAGCATGATGATTTGATGGGATTTCATTTGTCTATTTGTCCTCCAGTCATTTTCATAGGTTGATGAAAGTTGTAATACATGTCGTAATAGCCTGTGTGTGTGTGTGTGTGTGTGCAGCTGCAGGATGGACATGTCCAGTAGGCTGGCGGTGGTGCAGCAGCTGGCTGAGAGCTGTGGAGTCAGTACAGTCCAGCAGGGCGTCCAGCAGGTCTGGAGGCTGCTGCTGCTCTGCCTCATCTGCAGACTCTGCTTCAGACTGGGTGAGCTGCACTGACTGTATATATCAGCAAGTAGGAGCCTTCGCATTGAGGCTCGTCTGACCCACTGACACTACTCCTATCCAAGATGTACACTCTGATAATCAGGTGGATCCTGTAATATTTTGCTGCCTAGTCACATAAAGTGACAATCAAACTGAAAAAAAAAAAAACTTTTCAAAGTAGATTTTCCATGTCATACATGTTTATTTATTTTATTTTATTTAAAGGGACTGTTTGTTAGAATCAGAAATTGCTTGTTAACAGCGACACCTGTGGCCGTGAAGTCAACGAAAGTCAGCGTCGGGCTCGCGCTTGCTCGCTCTACATAGACATGAACGAGCATCGCTCAAAATAGTGAGGCGACACACGTCAGCTAAAACCACAATATCACTCTATATTTCACCTGCTTGGCAGTAATGTTTGCTGACCAGACGAAGGTCTCTCCATGAATCAATGCTGACCCTAGAAGTTACAAACAGTCCCTTTTAACCTTTATTTAACCAGGAGTAAAACAAAAAACCTCATTGAGATTAAAAATCTTTTAGAAGCACTTTAAAGACATTCACAGAGACCAGCTCTCGCAGTTTCAGGTCCTTTTGTAACTGATTCCAAGAAGATGGAGCAGCATACTTGAATGCCCTTTTGCCCAGTTCAGTACGGACTTTGGGGACAGTTGGTAGGATTAAGTCCTGTGAGCGAAGACGGTAACTTCCTGTACTTTTTTGAAGGATGTAGGTAAGATGGAAGCAGACCAAGAATAGCCTTATAAATAAGAACAGGCCAGTGGTTCAGTCTACGGGTGGACAAGGCAGACCATCCTAACCGAGCATAGAAAGAGCAATGGTGCGTAAGGGCTTTACAATTTGTAATAAATCTCAGTGCTCCATGATAGACCGTATCCAGCATGTGTAGGTTCTGAGAAGATGCATGTATAGAATTTCAGTTTCCACCTGGACCTGGTTAGAATCAACACAAATTCAACTAATTTTGATGTGATGTATTTCAGTCAGATGTAAGCGTCATTAGGGAAACAAGAGGCCGTTGAACTTGATTGTAATTCATTGTATTCTTCCTGCTTGTGTTCCTCAGGAGGTTTGTCCACTGCGAAGCATGTAGTGTCCGTGTTGGCTGGGATGTACGGCCTCTTCCTGTTCTTTGAGCTGCACATGCTGTGGGTGCTGTCGCTCGGTGCACTCTGTTACCTCGTTCTGCTCCTCAGCCGACACTCCAGCAGCAGAGGCCTCTTCCTCTCGGCTGTCATCCTCATATACCTCCTTGTTGGGTGAGAAAACACGGCAAAAAGTCACAGTTTCCTGGAAACTGAAATTAATTATTGAAGCTTTCAAATAAAAACAGACCTGGATGTGCCCATTGATGCAGCATACGGCAGGCCGTTTTAACATTTAATAGCTAGACAGGATATTCATTATCTGCAACGTCATTTTGCCTCGTCAGAATTCTAATTCTAGATATCCCTAATTCTATTTTAGGTAGGCATAACTCTAATTTTAGATATCCGTAATTACGTGCGTGGTTCAATTTCAGCAGACCAGATTTGACTGCGCACGTGTTGTACCCCAAAGATATGACGCGTACTCAGCCTCCTTCCATAGGACTTGACTAGAGATGCAAGATTGCAATTACTCCTGGCCAATTCCGAGTCTGACCTGCCAAGTGTTGTCACGATACATGAATTTCTAACTTCGATACAATTCCTAGAAAAATATCGATATTCAATACCATTTTTGATACCTCAGGGTAAAATTTACAAAAATTTTAAATTTGTATTAAAAGATAAATAATCTTGGGGCTAAAGTTGTGTAATGGGAACAGGATTATAGGACCTTCTCTCACTCTCACTCAAACAAATCTCAAAATACAAGTGCTCCAGGTTACTGGACTAATACAATCCAAATGAAAATGAATTGCAGTATATCCCACTTTATCTTCTGCTTGAATTATTGCACGGTCAACGTCGACATTACCTTTTGTAGTTTAACAATTTCCTCAGTAATTTTGTGCAAATTCCCCATTAATTAATTTCATAAGAAGTTCTGCAAACCTACAACATTTCTGTGTAGTATTCAAGTCTTGTAATATTACTTTTCTTCTTCTTCATTTCAGAGAGCTGCATTTGATTGACATGGTGACCTGGCACAAAATAAGAGGTAAATATCCCATCATTTTTTCTGAGAATACTGTTTTGCTTAGTTGTTTTCTTGATTTGAATCTTGTTTTCTACACTACTGCAGTGTTCCATAGCTGCTACGTTGTGTCTGGGATAAAGCTTCTCTGTTAGATGATGAAAAATAAATTGCAGTATTGTCCAAGTGTGGGTTTTTTTAAGTGATGATGATGATGTGTGTGTGTGTCAGGCTCTCAGATGGTGGTGGCCATGAAGGCGATCTCTCTTGCCTTCGACCTGGACAGAGGAACAGTGGGCAGCCTGCCCTCCCCAGCTGAGTTCCTGGGCTATGTTTTCTTTGTGGGCACTGTTGTCTTCGGTCCTTGGATCAGCTTCTCCAGTTATAAGAACGCCGTTGAGGGCAAAAAACTTGTGAGTAGTTCATGCTTCCAGTTTCCCCTGTGCACATGCTATTCTTCATGTATAGTGCTGTGGTGGTAATGAGGTGGTTTGTTCCTCAGAGTTGGTTGTGGCTGCGTAATTCCTCCCTCAGCCTCCTGAAGAGTCAGATCTGTCTGCTGGTCTCCTCCTGCATCGCCCCTTACCTCTTCCCTTTGTTAATCCCCATCTATGGAAACGCAGTCACTCAGAAGTAAGGCAAATTTTCATTTGTCCTCCTGCAACTAAGGTAGTTTTGACAATACAACAGCTGTTACAATACACTGGTTTGTGAACATATACTGTCTGTCTTTCTTTCCCTGCTTCCAAGATACATTTGAGAAAGGTAAGGCTTGTTTTCAGGGTTAGAATTTACTGCTCCCCCCCCCCCCCCCCCCCACAGGGTCCCATAAGTCTACTACAGTGTGTTAAAAACAAATGATTATTGGATCTGGCTGCTCTGCTCCCGTCATTACTGTGTTCCTACTGCTAGAAAGCACTTGGCATCTGTCCAGAGGTCAGTTTAAAAGGGTACTGTGCTTGATTATATCATCAGTATGATGCTACAGTAATCCACGATCAGGTACTTAGACAAAACATTTTGAACTCAAGGTCCATTTACTAGTCTTTTCTGGAGCTTTCAACTGCATCTTCATCAGTGGATGTAGATGGTGTCATCATGTGGCATATGTTTGGATCTTAAAGGTGCGAAATTCAGAGCATTTCTATTGCCTCCGCACGGCTGTCTACATGGCGGCTCGAAGCTAATGGTGCTAACAGCGCTAACAGTGTTTACCTGGGGGGGGGTCAACTATATCAAACTCAGATGTGAGCTATCATTGGATGATCAAGATGATAACACTTTCCACAGAGCAACTGGTTTAGTGTATCAGTTTGAGCCAGAGCATACAGAGGCGTGCAGAGCTGGACAGGGAAAGGACAATTAGAGTCTCAAAAATATTTTACCCAACAAAAGCAGCACACTTTGGAATGACCAGCACAAACGGAGGGTGTAAGCAGATAGTAGTTATTTGGATTTAACATGCAAAACCACCAGTATAGTCCTTTATGTCATGCGATAACAAATGAATGTGTATTGGCTGTTATCATGCGACTGAAGTTCACTACTCCATATGGACTTCCTGTATGTCTATGAATCCATGTTACTGCAGAAAAGTGGGGAAGAAATCTGAAAACTTAAGTGCCAGTCAGTAATCTGTGCCAGAGGAACATCGAACTTCAACTCAGAGGAGGTTAAGATGTCCTCTTAGAAGAAGTTCAAGTGAAAGTGATCAAAGTGTTTGAGTTGCCAAGCAAAACTAAAGATAACGTATGTCTTTGACTTGTGTGTGGTGTGCTGTACAGGTGGCTGCGAGCTTATGAGAATGCAGTGTCCTTCCACTTCAGTAACTACTTTGTGGGCCACCTCAGCGAAGGCACCACCATGCTGGCTGGAGCAGGCTTCACTGAAGAAAAAGACAACGTCAAATGGTAAGTTTAGCTGGAAGCTGAGCTGAGGGGGTGTACTACAAAATGAGATTAGTGGGTTAGCGAGGTATGTTGAGCCTAACGTCAGGAAGGTCACAAAAGGTGGCTCTCTTTTAACCCGGCTAGATTGCCATGGTCACTTTTGCTGCTCCGGAGGAGTTTCAGATTTAAATCAGACAAAGCGTCTTTCACTAATCAACTCATTTGGTAATGGCATCACCATTCTTGCTAAATCCCGTGGACCTTGATGCCTGAGCTGTAAGAGGTAGTTTTTATAGACCAAATAGATCCGCTGGCTTTTCCAAACGATAATCTCTAATATAGATTCTCATCTGAGGGACTATATGCAAAGTTGTACGTTACTAATGCATCTGAACAAAGCCGTGCAATTACAGTAGTGCAATCTGTATGCATTGCGTTGCACTTTTTTTCCACGGGAACTTGCATGCATTGACTTGGTGATGTAGAAAATCGGAATATTAACACTGTGTGCCGTGCTATTCGCCAGGTTTTTCTTGTTCTCACTGAACTACTAAATATGTTTGTAGTGTTCTCTGGCCATTTGCCCGTGCTCGCTCTAAAAGAGTTGCTGTTATCCTGTAAAAACGTCTACCAATCACTGCCTCGTGGTCCGCTTGGAAAGAACCAATCGGATGCCTCCCTGCCCGTTCTTGATGTAGAAAACCTGGTTAACAGAGAGTTGATAACTACTGTCGTGGTACCCATTATCTCTGAATAGGGCTTTAGGTTTTGTCGAGCCAGCTAACGCAAAGAAAGCCTGGCTCTGTCCAACTTGCTTAGTAGCACACCCCCATACAGACCACATGGAGGGCTGAATGAGTGAATGCCTAATACTATATTCCCTAATACTATGTATCTGTGTGTTTTATTATGCAGGGATATGAGTGTGGTGAAGCCTCTCAGTGTGGAAATGCCTCGCTCCATGGTGCTGGTGGTGACGTCCTGGAACATCCCCATGTCCCGATGGCTGAAAACCTGTAAGTCCTAGCCTCCACTCAGTCTGTTAAACACTCCAGAATCATTAAACACTACTGCCCGATACACAAAGCCCACAGTCTGTTTACCCTGCTAGATGCTGGACTTAAGAATGGTGAAGTTGGTCACACACCGATCCATCCAGCACTTCATAGAGCGAGAACTACTGGCCAGACATTCATGGTTCCCAGATGATGTTTTCTTTCTCTAATCTATTCGATTAGCCTTGCCAAAAGAATTCGCAATAACAATATTATCGAGATATCGATATCGATATCAAAAACACAACCCCCCCACCCCTCCCCACCAGATTACTCGATAACGAAAAAAATAGCTAGTTGCAGGCCTTCTGGTACTTACACTGTTCGGCTGCTACTAGGTAGTATCACCTCATTGTCGCATTAAAACACATTTACAATATCGTATTTACATGTTTTTTATAAAAGTTACATTCAAATTGTTTAATTATATACAGTATAGGCATTATATTTTGTTTACTGTGTGCTGTTCCATGTTCAACAGATGCCTTTAAAAACGCCATGAAACTGGGGACTTTTCCAGCCATCCTGGTGACGTACACAGCCAGCGCCTTACTGCATGTTAGTAAGATGATATATATTCTTTTCTCCAGAGCCCTTTACAGTATTTGGATCCATTCTAAGATACAGTATGTTAGAGACAATTATCCTTTTGTTGGAAGCCCATCCGCTTATATTTCAGTATGGAACACATGATAAACTACAATCTCTTGCCATCCTTTTGTGCCATGTGGTTTTAATTGTTCACTCATAGAAAAGCTGAGAATGCTAAGGTTTAACACACAGGTAGACCATCTGTAGTTCTACTTTTCTCTGAACATAAGATACTGATGTTGTAATAAGAAGTGCATATCATTGAAAAAATGAATTTGCTTAGAGATATTAGGGCTGGGCAATATATCGATATTATATATTATATTGTGATATGATGATGATGATGATGATATATGTTTTAATGGCTGCGTTACAGTAAAATGATGTAATTTTTAGAGCTTACCAGACTGTTCTAGCTGTTCTTATTGTTTGCCTTTACCCACTTAGTCATTATATCCACATTACTGATGATTATTTACCAAAAAATGTCATTGTGTAAATATTTTGTGAAAACACCAATCCTACATAATCGTCGCAATACCGATATTAAGGTATTTGGTCAAAAATGATATTTGATTTTTTTCTGCATATCGCCCAGCCCTAAGAGATATATGTATGTGGGCGGTAGATGTTGAATGATTGACTGTCACTACTTGAACCTAATGTGTGCTGGGTTTTTTTCTTCAGGGTCTGAGCTTTCACCTGGGAGCTGTTCTACTCTCGTTGGGCTTCATCACATATGTTGAACACGGTATGAAAAACATATCCGCTTGTACATCCGAGTACTTAACTGTGAAAGTTGAACCTTTTGAAAGGTATAATAGAACTATCACTTTCACCTGACCCAAGACTGCTCTAAAGCAGGTTACTCTGGGCTGTGTGTGCTCTGTATGATGTACTTAGGGACTACTGTGATTTTTCTTTCTTTTTTCTTATCCTCAGTTCTGAGAAAGAAGCTTGCATCCATCTTCAGTGCCTGTATCCTGTCCAGACCCTGCACCTCTGACTGCAGCCATCAGCACAAGAAGGTACGGCTTAAGCTCTACTCAGCTGTGTGAGCGATGCTGAACAATTCCACGTTACATGCATCAATCTTTTACCGTCTGTAGACGGAGCACTTGCACCCAATAACACTCCACCCTCCCACCCTATTAACATCATTTGTAAATAAATAACAGATGTACAAATACATTGTCTAATTCCCCAAAACATCCCCATTTGCTTGGCTTAATAACATGCACAACCCTCATATTCATTTACGAATCATCAATTTAGCGTTTTTAAATGGGAATGTATTTGTGAATCTCATCGGATTTCTGAAGATCCTTTTGAGACTGTTTTACCACGCTGTTGTTTCTCACACAAAATCTGCCATCCAGCTGCCTGTCTATGAAAGCCGGCTGTCAATCACTCGCAAACATCAATCAAACAGTCAAACTAGGCAGCGCTGATCAAATATGAATAAATATTCTGTTACTGGAATGTCTATTTCACGCCTCAAATGTTTTCAGAAACATCTTGTAGTTTACTGTTAAACTGTAAAATGAGAAAGTTTGTGACCCGGCAGCCATGTTGAGATCAGTTGAAGAAATACCAAGCACCGCCCACCAGCTGGAGCATAGCCAATAGGAACGCTAGATTTTTGAAAGCCTGATAACAGAGCCATGAGGAGGTGCATGAGTCTAGTTTTCTCTCAGAACACTTGAATTACAATATGCTGAAAGGTTATTATGGAATTTGTGCCTGCTGATGCCAAACATATACTGCCTACTGCTACTTTAACTTGTCACATCTCTGTAATTCTGCGAGAGAGGGAGAGTGTGTGGGTGTGCGAGGTACATATAGTGTGCAGCGGATGACGTCTGTGATTAATTTGGTGTAATTGCTCCTGACCGGAGGATGATAGTCGCATGTTTACAGGTTCACTTTCATTCATAAAACCGTGTTTTTACATATGTAAATATTTGTTTGTTTCTGCTGAACACTGAGTATAAATACACAGAGGAATGACTGTTTTGTGTGTCACCTACACCAAATCCCCTGAACAACCTCATGAATGACAAACTGTATTTCACTAAGAGCTGATGGCATGGCCACCAATACAGTTAATGCTTAGGTAATTACAAATTCATGATATTTAATTTTCTGTTCGCTTAATACTTGTGGATTTATTGTGGTGTAGCACTTTAAGGTTCTTTGCATTATATACTTGACCTTCTTGATTTCATTTGAATTGAATGCCCACTGTACTGGTGTCTGGTGTCTTATGTGAGAAAATTCTGGTTGTGTTTTTTTATCTGTTGGATGATTTGTCACAATTTTGCTTCTCAAAAACATAATAGTAGATTAAGTGTCCAGAAGCTTTGAAGAGTAACTTAACCTCAGGTTAAAAAGCAATGTTTTGCTGCCTTCTCTGGTTGAAAGTTTCAGCATCACTGCTGGATGTGGTCAGAAATAGACTTTGTTGCACCTGTAACCAAACCCAGCAGAGATGTCCCAGGGTCCTGGAGTACACCTAGCTACATCTCTGCAGCAAGTGGAGAAGTTAAACCACTGGAAGTCTGCAAAGATTTTCAGGGGGTGTTAAGTTGCTTCTTAAGGATTAAAAAGATTGACAGACACTATGAAGATCGTCTCGTGGCTGTTTCACAGTTTATTCTTTTATTCTCTCGATCTGTAGGAGTATTGGGTGATGTTGCTGAATCTGGTTTTCAGCCTCCTGGCCATCTTCCACCTCACCTACCTGGGCTCCATGTTTGATCCTGGAGTTGACGAACAGGAAGTAGAAGAGGTAAGAGCAACTTGAGGACTCAAGGAGTCCAAGGAAAAAGGAATATTTATATGCCTTGTAAATGTCAACGAGATATAACGCAGGACACTTGTGAAATGGAAAGTCTACCAGGAAAAGGGAGGGATTATGCCCTTTGAGTTGCTGGAAGGCTTTTAATGTGAAACATCTGTGCAGGAAGTGTTGAGTTTAATTGACGGAGGCTGAACAGCAAAAGTGAAGAGATTACAAAAATACAGTGAAGGAAACAGAACTCGTGTTAAAGAAGCGAAGAGAGAGTGGCGAGTATGACACGACTGTTATACTGATGGAATTAGTGCTGTGGACATGTACATTATACTGAATGTATCAAGACTTCATGTAAACATGGAGGATGTGTTGGGTTTAGATTGACGGCAACATTCAAACAGAAAGTAGATCAGAAAACAGGGTGGCTTTAACTAAAGTATGATGGCATGTGCTAGTAAAACAGGGACATTAGAGATAAAAAGGGCAGTGGTGCAGTGGTTAGCAATGTCACCTCACAGCAACGGGGGTTCTTGGTTAGCACCCACTCCCATCTGTGTGGAGTTTGCATGTGCTCCCCGTGTCAGCAGTTCTCACAGTCCAGATACATGCAGGTTAGGTTGATTGGTGACTTTTAAATCCCTGTCAGTGTGAATGAGAGCATCAATGGTTGTGATTGACTGCCGACCCGTGACCCTAAAGGTAGCGGTTCTCAAACTATGGTACGTGTACCACTGGTGGTGGTACACTCCCTCTAGTGGTAGGCGGAGGAATCTCTGAAATATTTTTTACAAATGAAATAAAATTAATTTAAAAACATATAATACTATCAAAATACTACAAATGAAAATACCGTAACAATGAGATCATTGAAATGGGATTTAAAATAAGTTTTGGCTTGTCTGTATAATATTTTTATTTTGAAACAAAAAAAGGTATGCACACTCTGCCACCCCGCCACGTAGCAGCTACGTAGTTGGGTAGTAGTGCGTGCAAACATCCACGATTAGTTACAAGCTAAACTGTGATGACAAGATAGTAAGCGAAGGTAGCTAAAATGATGAACACTGCAATCGTGGCTCCAAACGGGAACTATTATTATGGTTTTATGGAAGAGTTTAAATGCCAGCTCTAGTGCTACCCCTTTGTACAGCGTGGCTGTGGCTGACAAAAGTCAACAATAAGTAATATTATTATTAGGAATAATATTGCCTCCTGCGTTACCAGCGTGGTACTTGGAGAGCCAAATATTTTCTGAGGTGGTACAGGATGTAAAAACTTTGAGAACCACTGCTCTAAGGATGAGCGGTTATAGATAATGGATAGATGGATTAGAATAAAGGCCTCTCTCTAATGTTAGCCAGATTCAAACAAAGGCCTGGTTCTCTCTGCAGTTGAGGTAACTGTTGGAGAATTTACAATATGCATTTAAATTTTGGATTTGAAGTCTCACTATTGTTCCAGAGCACATGATTGCACCACACACACACCACAATGATGATCAGGCCTGCACAGACTGAGAGAAGGTCTTATTGCGTTACTTTTTCCATTCACGTGTGCTTGTTTGTTGCTCCCGTTTGCAGGGTTACGCAGCCATCCACACCATCCAGAGGTGGTCTGAGCTGAACTGGGCGAGCCACTGGGTGGTGTTCGCCTGCTGGGTCTTCTACCGTCTAATTCAGTGATGTCATTAGAGCAGCAGTTGGGAAGGCCGGCAGACACCAGAAACTTCATAATACGACGGGTTTGTCTCGGTGAATATCAGGAGTGTCGTTATCTAACGGAACGAAGGATGAGGATCTGCTCAAGTGGAAAGGACATGTGGGACAGGCGGAGGACTGAGGTGTGCTGAGGTGGTTTTCACAGATCTCTGGATGTGAAGATGGTGTTAATAAACAAACCTCTTTAGACCCGTTTAGAACTGTGACTAATTGTTAAAGGAGAGATGGATACCTACAGTATACTGTACGAGCCCTGTGAAATGAACTGCAGAGAAGGATCCAATGGTTTGATTGCATTGACAATATGACTGGAAGAAAGAAAAAAGAAAGAACACTCTGTGCATGACCTCCGAACAGACCCGGCAAAGCATCCATTTACTTTTGCCTGTAGACAACTGATTGGAGACAGGCAAGGGTAACTGTATTTGGACCGTAGAATTAGTTCCATTGTAATGTTGCTGTTGGACAATGTCCATGTCCAAAAAACATTTCAGCAGTTTAGCATGCTTTGATACATGTAGTTTTTTTTAAAGGGTCCATAACTGTCATTATTCATACTGTATGTTCTTCTGTTACAACGGAGTATTTTTGTACTGCTGCTATTATGTTATGTTTTTGTATTTTTTCTTTTTAAATGTTTCTGTAAATGTCAAACAAACTCTGGGTTTGTGATTGTCTGTAAACATCATACTGACACAGCCAGGATGTAACCCTGAACTCTGGTTATTATATTTTATATATTTTTTGTTAACTATAATCACCTACCTCGATTTAAAAAAAAAAAAAAAAAAAGAAGAAAAACACTTAATAAAGTGAGTAATCATTACATTTATGTAATGTATTTTTATAGGGACAGGTACATAGCATGGACCGGTACGTACTGCTGCATTTACGGCTTAAATCTAGTCTGCAACAGCCGTCTCCAAATGGACTTTTATATAAATACACACAACTCAACTGTAACATACAAACAGAACAACACAGTGACAGTGACACAAACACAAAACTATCAGTCCCTAATGAATCACCTGTGACTACATGTCTGAGTGAGCCAGAGTTAACTGAGCAACTGAGAAGCTGGTAGAATAGAATAGAAAGCTTTATTGTCATTGTATTAAATACAACGAGATTCACAGTTGCCACTTCTGGTCAGTGCTTTAAAACAAATACTTGACAAGACTAAACGAGGCAGATAAAACATATAACAGGTAAAACACACAGTTATAAAGCAATATAAAACAGGTAAAGTAGATGTAATAAATAAGTATAAACAGAAGTGTTACACTAAAGTATAAAATATAAAAATATATGTTATGTAAACGGAGGTAATTGCACTTGTAAAATAGGTAGGCTAGATGTAATAAATAAAATGTAAACAAGTTGCACTTGAGGTGTATTTGTATGGTCAAATAGGCATTAATGGTTAAGTTGAATTAATTAACATTCACATTCATTTGGAGTGGTGTTTGTGTCACCTAATGAACAGAAGCTCTGTTTTTGGTCTCCACACACTGAGGGGGAATATTAACTCTTTAGCTGCTAAATGCTCTTCTGTGTTCACCACTAGTCTCTATCTGTCTACTGCTGAACAGGTAGTGTATACGGTGGGTTTATCAGAGATAATTCACTGACAACAGCTGCAGTAAATGTGCCGTAAATCCGAAAACAATATGCTAAATCAGACTAAAAAACGTTCACGTTATTGATTGACTAGTGGCGCTTTGACTAACCTATGCAGGTTTTGAATTACTTGTTCTTCTTAGATGAACATCTAGCCTCTTACAGAATGGACTTGGATCCCCCACCTGTCCACTTACCTGTATCTAGTCAATCATTAATCAGACAGGAAGCGTTCAGATCAACACAGAAACAACAGGACAGAATCCAAACAGCCCCGGCCTCTCATCCCTGATCCAGGTGACATTACAAGGTGAGTTTGGTGAGCTGTGTCACTCAGTTGGCCATTAATCAAAAGCAGGTTTTTGTAGTTGATTGTGTGACATTTGCCCGTCTGTGTATGTTTGTTGTGTGACAGGCGGACAGAGTGTAGAGAAGCCTTATCTAAAGAATGGGAAGAGCAAACTGTAGCTGGATTGGCCCTGAGATCCCTCTGTCATCTCAGATCTTCAGTGGTAAGTAAAGGTCTCTACTTAAGTAATAGTTGAACGTTAAGGGGAAATGACATCACAGTTTTTTTTACAATCGAAAACATCCTTTCGTCCAATCTGTAGCCACATTTTCAAAAACACAATTAGCACAACATTCGTCTGTTGTGGACTATACCATTAACATAATTCATGTTGTTTTCACAGAATATGCTGTCAAATTACACGTTTCCAAAATGCTTAAATTTTCTTTGCATACAAGCTACACAATTATGGATTTTTTTTTCTTTTTTTTTTACATATGCTTGTACACAGCATGCCAGAAATGAATGTTTCAAATCTTAAATATAGTATAAAGCCTCTACTTGTGAAGCTCAAAAACTGTATTGAAACAGCTGATTAGCATTTTTGAACGAAACCTCTAATTTATAACTAGTCAAGAGCACCCATAAGACATTTGTAGGTCACATCTATGTTGTTTTATGTGTGTTTGAGTGTAGTCAGTCATGAAGCGTTATAAATGTATTATAATTCAATATGAATGCCCTCATAACGCACTACAGATGTGGTCTTCTTCATAGAAAGTGTTACAGAATTTACCTTTGGTCTTTGACAACCTCGGAGTCAGAGTCTTCATCACTCTCCTGGGATTCTTCCTCAGAGCTGCTGGGCTCATCATGACCTTCATTATTATTACACCCACGCGACAACGTAGTCGGGGGTATATAGCGCTCCGCGTGTCCTTCTGTCCGTCCGTTGACGTGTCACACTTTCGTTCCGGAGCAGAACTCGGAAACTATTTAACTTAGGAGCTTCAAATTTGGTATGCTGGTTGACAGTGTGGTCTAGTTGTGCCTTTTGGGGGTTAGAAGTCCAGGGTGCCCAACATTTTTTCCAAAAGAGCAAAACCTTTGGCCCTACTTTAGCAGGGGTCAAGCAGTTAGCGGGGGGGTATGTGAGCCATGCTCACTTTTGCCTCGTTTTTGAATGCTGCAACCATGTCGCTTTCGATATCAGTTTGTCAGATGTCTTTGTATTTTGTTATCCCCCGGTCCTCCGTGCATTGGTCAACACAAGTCTTTATACACTCACCCACAGTATGTGGGTGGGAGATCTGGTCAAGTGTCAACAATATGTGCTTCACTTTGTTCTCCTGAGTGCAAAGGTAGTATGCTCTAATTACTAGGAATGATGCTGTAAGTCCTTTTTTTTGTCCATATGTAGAGCCAAATTGTTTTGCGTGTTGTGTCTTTCTTTGAATTTTTCTTTTCCATCATTGCAAAGCTGGTCAACTGAGTCGCTTAATTTAGTTTTCTTGGGTATGGTCTCCATCATGAGGATGAAATCCTCATCCTCAACTGTATGGGCAGGTAGACCAATCGGCTTTTCTTTAGCACCTTGTTCCGGCGAGTCTGCTTTGTATTTTGATACTGACGAGAACGCTGCTTGCTGGGATGGTTTTCTATGTCCTCTTTATGATGATATACATCCTCTTATTCTTTTATTTAAACAAAAAACCCTGTACTAAATAACGTTTACTATGTATAGAGTGTATTTTGTACCTCACTGTATAAAATGACCCGTGGTGACCTCTAGGATAATCACAGCCTCATGAAACGTTACAGCCACCAACTAGAGACCTAGAGCATTCAGAGGATGGATGGCTGTCCTAGCTAGATTGACAATAAGGGGATTTCTGAGCAGTTTCCACAACAGAAGTGCTCGCCATCCAATCACCAAAAAATGCAATTCTTGCAGAAATCTCAAAATTTCAAAAAGTTTTTGATCCCAAATCACAGCATGGCTTTTTCTATGGTGTTCCTCAAGGTCTTGGTATCTTAATGTGATATTTTGGAGGGATTATTGGTCATTTTTTTCTGGTCTATTGTGGGTCTGGCATACAAGCAACAGCTATGTCGATATGTCAGTCGCTACTGATTGGTTTGACCAAAACAAAACAGTACAACCCATCCTGTCAAAAATAAATTGGTTAAGATGAAAACGATGTCAGGCTGAATGAATCAAGTGAAATTAAATGGAAATTCAGTGCGACTATCAGGCGGTAGTAAAATGAGACACTCCAGATGAGTCTTCAATCACGCTTTGTGACTTTGTCTTTTCTCAGCCATTAAAGATGAACTATGGCTCTTCCTCATCCCAGCCGGCCTGGTTGTCATTTTACTGGGGGTGTTTCTGGAGGAAGTGGGCTTCTTCCTGCGCCACATCACCTCGTCCAGACGAAAACGGCTCTACCTGTGGATATTAGGAATGTACCCGGTAATGTCAAACTCCTCATTCCCACAATCAGCCAGACCTCTCTCAGTGCAAAAAAAGAAATCTTAAATTTGTTTTGGTCCAAGGTGCACTTGCATTGTGTCTCAATCTTTGAATGTTGTTTTTATCTTATAGGTATTTGCCTTGACCTCCCTCATAGCGCTGTATGTGCCACGCTCTTCCTCGCTGTGTAATTTCATTGCCTCACTGTGAGTTAGCAAGTCTTCAGATTCAAAGATATATGATATGAATTTGTTTTGGTGAGCTCACACTAAACTAAAAACAACAAACATCCCACTCACACACAGTGAGCACCTTAGGACATAAAGTAAAGTAATGAATCATAATAATAAGCCATTAAAACAAGCGTTCCTATGGGGATGCTATCATAGATTTAAGACTGTACTGAGAGACTGTACTGAGAGACTGTAATCACATCTGCTGCCCTGCCTGAATGTGTGTGTCTGTGCAGGTATCACTCCATCACCATACTGAAATTCATGGGACTGATCACAGACTTCTTTGGAGGGAAAGCTCGCATGCTGGCTGCTTTGTCTGGACAACGGGTATCTCCAGATCCATTCCCCTGTTGCTGCTGCTGCTGTCTCCCAATGGTGGCCATCAACAGGTACACACCAGACAATGATCTGTGTCACAAACTACACGTGCATTGAATTTTTATTAGCTTTTATTCCCAAGATTTTTTTTGGAGCCAACGGCTAGTGGCTATCATAGGTGCGGCATTTTAAGAGAACTTCCAGTTGCGATGGTGGCAGCTTGGGTCACATCTGTGTTTGTGTATATATTTGTAGAACTATTGACAATATCACAATGAAGTGCATGCACATGCATTTCGTTACTGTAGAAATGATCATGGGCGTAACTTCCAGTGAGGTAGCGGAAGTAGCAGTAAGCTAGTTAGTCTCATAGGCTAACGTGGATGTAAGGGCAATGGATGTATTAAGAGAACTGGATACAGCGTTGGAGGTGGGGCCTCGTTCATTCCTATAAAAAAGTTTCTCAGAGGCGCATGAAGACAAAATGGCTCGACACTCCGCCTGGAGAAGTACCCGGATCCTGGGCACATGGAACATGCGCAGTAGCGTCCGCTCGGTCACATGACTCGATCACGGGGTCCCAGTGTCACGCCGTCGTCACGGCTTGCACTCCAGCCTCGGTCTGGGTCTCACTCACATGAACGGAGGAAGGGAAATAACTCTGTATTCGGCTATTAGTGCGTCTTATAACTTCAAAACCTAATGATTTAAAAAAGGGCTATTAGAGTGTTCGTACTGGGAAGTTGATTTACGTCAAAAAAAAAATTATCCGCTGAGTTACAGACGTCTCGTTCCCAATGTAAGTCTACGGGAAAAGTATTTTTGGGCCCAATGGCATCACGTGACGGACACGGAGGTTGTAGTACCACCGTTTGGCCACTACGAAAATTGGGATCAATGACCGGCGCTCTTCCTGGGGGCTTAGGCTAGCGGTGCTTTTTTTTAAAAAGTAATTTGCCTTCAATTTAGCAAATCCTGCTTTATTTTTTTAACAGATATTTAACTAACGTTAAATTTGCGGCTGTACTAACAACCACACAAAGCTAAATTTGTGGCTTCAACAACAGTGTATTGAACCTGCACCCAAAACAAAAAGGGATTGTTCTTGTGACCGATGGTATAGTTTCCATCGCCGACCTACAGACGAGGAATCCAGAAGTATGTGGCTGAGAAACCTAAACTTGAAGAGACCACCATAAACCCTTTAAGTTATGTGTGCTCATTTCATTGTCGACAAGGATCCAACGGAGGAAAACCCGGAGGCCACTTCTTCAGGTCGTCCTCCCATCCCTCCATAATAGAAGACAGAGCTATGATCACATTTTCCCATCTGAGTTGTAATAGGTGGTGTTCTCACATGTTTTATTATATTTTTTAATACACCGCTCTAGGAGAGACGATTAGTGTACCGTTAGCATGGAAAACGCCGGTTCCGGTTCAGTGACGCATTGAAAATTACACCCGTAATTCAAGCAAGGCATCATGGGGGCTAGGAATAAGGTTGAAACAGTCCTTTTAGTTGTATGATTGTCTGTAGACAATGTGACTTGACATGCTGCTCACATGTTAAAGCTTCTTCTCTTCTCCTGTGTGTGCAGCACCAGCCTTGGCTGGATGATGGCCGCCGTGCTGCAGCTCTCTGTTGTCCGCAGCATCTTGTTCTTTGTCACTCTGGTCCTGTGGACAGATGAACAGTACGACTACGGTGATGTGAGGCATTTGTTCAAACCTCGATCTGTGCATATTCTCTCAGTGTAATGTATTGTATTTTATAGTATGGAGGATCTTTTTCTTCTACACGCTCTGGTTGAACACAGTTGTTGTGTTTTTAAATCACAGTAAATTGCTAGTCGAGAGTAGATGGTTTTCAGTGCTTTACCTTGTTAAGGTGTTTGATATTTTTTCCTTTTACTGAGTCTTTATATCTGAGTATTTCAAAACATTGTCAAAATAGCAGCCTACCAAAGCTGCAATATCCATCCCATTCAAACTAACAATCATTGAAATCATCGGCTTTGAGTGGGCTGACTGTATACTCTTGAGCAATTCCTGCTCTCAACAGCGCTGGATAAGTTGAAGGATAAAATCAGTGACAACCACCTTCTTGTTCTCCAGGTGGATTCAGTCAACCCCAACCTATACGTGAACGGTATCATATGCGTGTCGACCTTTGTGTCCTTCTACGGCCACCTTCTCTTTTACAAAGCCACTAAGAGTGCTCTACCTGGTTACGGACTGAGAGCCAAGTTCATCTGCATCATTGTGGTGTTGGTGCTGTGTGGCCTGCAGAGCGGCATCTTAGAGACCATAGGTGCTCTGGAGGTTATCCCCTGCACGCCTCCCTTCTCCGTCCTGACCAGGTCCCAGTGTAAGTCCCAGCACATCTGGCCTCTTCCAATCTCTGTCTCAAATCATTCCATCTGTAGTTTAGGAGAACAACTAGCAGGTCTCATAGAACTGGGTTTTCCAAACCACCCTGTTTTTGCATAGTTTCTTTCCCAGATGTTCTATTGGCCTCACATTCCAGTATGCACAGTTAATCACACTTAAAGCTGCAGTGGGTAGAAATGGAGCAAATATGATTCAAAAGTTATTTCTATAAAACGGTCAGTATATCCTGACAGTACTGCATGAGACAGGTAATCTGAAAAAAAAAGTCATGTGCCTCTGTGTCCTCCGGTGCTCCTAATGACATCTGCAGGATTTCACAGACCGGAGAAAAACAACCAATCACAGCTGAGCTGGAGCCTTGCCGTCTCTGAGCAGCTGTCAATCACTCGCAAACTCCGATCAAACAGTCAAACTAGGCAGCGCTGATCAAATACGAATCAATATTCGGTTACTGTAATGCATATTTCTTACGTAAAATGTTTTCAGAAACATCTTGTAGTGTACTGTTTAGCTGTAAAATGAGAAAGTTTGTGACCCGGCAACCATGTTGAGATCCGTTGAGGAAATACAAAGCACCGCCCACCAGCCGGAGCAAACTCTGTCATGAATAGGCATTACAGTAACAGAATATTGAGACATATTTGATCAGCGCTGCCAAGTTTGACCGTTTGATCGGAGTTTGTGAGTGATTTACAGCTGCTTCCGTGGAATAGGAACGCTCTCTCTCTCTTTCTGAAGTCTCCCGTCACGGACTAGATTTTCTAAAGCCTGAAAACAGAGCCAAGAGGAGGTGCAGAAGTCTAGTTATCTCTCAGAACACTTGAATTACAATATGCTGAAAGGTTATTATGCATTTTTTGCTCAATGATGCCAAAAACATTCTGCCTACTGCAGCTTTAAAAGAAAAACAGTATTTCTCAAAACGATGTTGTACAGTAGGTTATTCCCCAAACACCTGCATAGTCTTTCCAACTTTCTCTAATGAATTTAAGGGGGGAGTAACTGACAAGATTTTGTTGTTACGCATTACACATAGCACACTTTTTATAGCCGTGGTATTCCCTCATAAGACATTCTGCATTTATCCTAAATGCACCCCTTCTACATATACAATTACGAGTTAATTAAATACTCAAGTGCTAAAATTTCAAATGAATTAAAAAATAAAATGTAACCGAAGGTAATAGACATAATTCTCTTGTATGACATCATATTATTACAAATAAAAAGCATTTTCCGAATGGAAACTGAAATGACACTTTTGCCAGAGAAGTTGAAAAGAAGGCAAAGAAACCCAAGGCTGTTTCCTCCTTAATTAACTGCATGTAAACATTGTAGACGTCGGCGGTTGATGCCCTTTTTAAACCTGTGTGTTGTGTTCTCTGTCCAACCTCAGTGATCTACCACTACTGTGTGATCGTGGAGATGTTCTGCATCGGCCTGTACGCCCGCCACACTTTCCGTAAAGTGGAGCCGAGCGTGGCGGATGACGCGGAGGGGCCCGTCGGTGTCTGGCAGATGGAAAAGGGTGTTCAAACAGACGACGTTCAGACGACGCATCACGAGCCCGGCCAGCTCGGCCACCGTCTCTTCAGCGCCTCCAATCCCGGTTACAGCAGCGATAGCGAGGACAGCCTGTGCAGGATAGAGCATGCACCTCTGGATGGTTTCCCCTTCCCTCAGGTCAGAGGTCAGCGGCCAAGGAGGCCACAACCTGTGGAGCGCAGGTCTGCAGAGGAACCTGGTGTAGATCTGACCCACATTACTGTCAGAGCTGATATTAACTATCAGGACTCTAGGGACGTCACTGTGGTTTGACCAACTATGCAAGACCTTTAACAAAAGACTAAATACGTCTTAAGCACTGAAGATGCTGGTACTGACTTGGGTCTATGTGGGGCCCTGAGGACTGCACACCCTGTACTATGATAAATAGGGCAAAAAGTGACACACTTACCGGACATATAGGAAACTGCGAACTATAAACTGCTGCCACAAGCTGCAACACTGGGTCTCATCAATGTAAAAGTCATGAGAAATGTTGCTCTTTTTAATCCCTAGATGTGTTTTTTGTAATGTATTCTGAATATGTTTTTGCTTTGCAGTCGTGTATACCTCACACACTAATTATCATTTGTGGAAAATATAAGGCCTGATGAATACAGGCGGATTTCAAAGGGGTACAAACTGACGCCTTTTGAAATCCTGTGTAACAATATACAGATAAATTGCCTTGCTGCATGTTCCTGCAACATTACTTCTCCTTGATCTACTGTGGCTGAAAGCATCTGCCAAATGAATGATGGTTCTTTTTTCTCCAAGCGTAGACAGTTTGTACACAGGCTCTACATTTAAAGTCCAACTGAAATGTAATTACAGCTTTGTTTTATGTGCTACAGCATACATATCTGATGTGTAAATCACATGTCTTGTACTCTCCTTTGAGGAAAGATCTGTACAGAGAAGAGATACATTTAAATTTAATAATGATTTGCATAGTAGTGAGATTTTCACTGATTTCTTAGGTGTTGCAGTGCAGGAATTACACTTCACCTGGTTAATAGGCTACATACACTGATCAGCCATAACATTAAGACCACTGACAGGTGAAGTGAATAACATTGATTATCTCGTTACAATGGTACATGGCAGTGGGTGGGATATATTAGACAGCAAGTGAACATTTTGAACTTTGTGTTGGAAGCAGACAAAAATGGGCAAGCGTAAGGATGTGAGCGACTTTGACAAGGGCCAAATAGTGATGGCTAGACGACTGGTTCAGAGCATCTCCAGAACTGCAGCTCTTGTTGGATGTTCCCGGTCTGCAGTGGTCAGGAGGTTCTGGAGACCTTTTTTGTCCAGAAACTCAAAGGGTTCAGAGCCAGCAGATTGTGATGTCAAACTCCTGGGAGCCGGGGGTCACTCTTAAAACAAACAAATTGCTGTTTTTCTTGTTTAAAACAGCGTTAAAAGCTTTTGTAAGAAAGTGCATATTTGAAGCCACACTGTCGTTTAAGAGTACAGTAGGCTACTTGAGTAAATGTACTTAACATAGTGTACATTTATTTTTTGTGATGATTTGTGTTGTAGATTACGTTCGTTTACGTAAATTTGTTGTCAGTTTTCAGTTGTCCCACTGTTGAGTTTGGACATTAAAGATATCTCTCTTGCTTTAACCACGTCCCGAAGGGTAGTTTTAATTCAGTAACTATCAAGTTTATAGTTAACGCTAAGAGTAGCAGTGTAACAATAGTCCATCACTTCACCATGCTCATTGGCACAACGCAAATAATTTATTATTGTAACGTTCCAATCATTCCTGACTGTCCACACATTGCTGATGTACTTTGATGAAGTGGGAAAGATATTGACAGATTCAAACTTCCTGGATCAATAACTCATAACAGAAACATTGTAAACACAAACAACGGCTCTTTCTAACCATAGTAAGGTAGACAACGAGCTACAACCTAATTTGAATCAACACATAACACATAACGTTGGTCTCTATGCGCAGCTGGCTGAGAGACGAGTGGTCAGGGGCCGTCTACAAAATGCAACGCCGAAAAGAGAGAACTATTCCATATCTTCAGTATTATACAGTGTAGTACCACCAAAATGAATTCACACATCAATGATCTCCTCATAGTTGTACTACAATACTTAGTTTGGAAAAATATGCTTTTGCATAATTCTTTTGAATTTTTAATGGGAAAAATATTCAATAACTTCAGTATTATGCAGTGTAGTACCACCAAAATCACTTCACACATCAATGGTCTCGTCCTGATTATACTTATTAAACTAATTAAGACTAACTTACTTGAGTGAATGAGTTCATAAAAATGTTCTCCTAGGAGCCACATGCAGCTCTTTAGCTCCTCTCCAGTGGCTCCCTGTGGATTTTTAAAAATGGAATTGAATAACTGTTTTTTGTTTACATTTTCATTTTTATTTATCATTGTTGTAGGTCTGTGGTACGACGGTACGGCGGAGTATTAGGGCCACATTGGGGGAAAAAAAAAAATCAGAGACTTCGAGAATAAATTCATAATATTATGAAAATAAAGTCAGAAGTTTAAGAGAAAAAAAGTCGTAATATGAGAACGAAGTAGTAGTAATTTTACATATTATTTTCTTTTTTTCTCGTTAAGTTATGACTTTATTCTCGTAATATTATGACTTTTTTCTTGTAAAGTTATGACTTTATTCTCGTAATATTACAACTTTTCTCTTGTTAAATTATGACTTTATTCTGTGAATCTCAGATGTTTTTCCCCTCAATGTGGCCCTAATACTCCATAGTACATTTGCACTTTGGCCCTCACTGCATTAGACTTATATACTATATACTTAGACTATAGGCTGTGTTACCTTCATCACAATGCTTAAATGTTTTGCGGCTCCAGACAGATTTATTTAAATTTTCTTTGCCTAAAATGTCTCTTTTGATAGTAAAGGCTGCTGACCCCTGTCCTAGGAGGTCTAGGGGGCTCCGCAGGATTGTGACATTTAAAGGGGCTTAAATTTCAACAGGATGAGCGACGCATTCAGCTCTACGCTAGTGTTGAATGTTCATCTATTAATGAGGAACTGTGCTATGTTGTACTAGTTGTGTCTACATGATGTGCCTACTCAAAGCCTGCCACCATGTTACCACTTTAACAACAAACAACAGCCGGCCATGCAGCCAGCAGGCAGACCACCGTCACTACGGAGGCTTCCTAACTTGTTTAGTGAATCCAACCAGCTTCGTAAGACGTCTCTTCCGACCAACCCTCCTGACTACATCTCAACCAATCAGAGAGCTGCAACATGACGCTCAGCCAATCAGAAAGCTGCTACATGACGCTCAGCCAATCAGCGGCCGCTACCGTCTCCTCCGCAGCAGGATCCTCCCCAGCAGAGTAGCTTCATGTATTTTGGCGGCTGTGTGCAAAACATGGCGGAAAATTTGAAAGGTAACTCATGGAGACTACATATGACTTTATATTTCATTATATGTGTGTGTTTAGTTTTGTTATTTGTTCAGGTATCATCGTAAACCCTTTAAAGACGTCACATACGCCTTCTTGCCCTCTCGTGCACGTAACGTGAGTGAGCGCGGTGGTGTTGATCACTACCGCGACTCTAGTAGGAAGTTACTTATCCCGAGTACTTCCAGTCTAATTCAGACTCCTTTGTGAGTAAATGCTCCGCTTGTGCATTCAGATTAACTTTGACTAGTCTTAGAAACATGCTATCTATTTAAAAAACATTTAGTTAGTTAGTTTAAAGCGTGGTGTTTTACGGCAGGGCTGCGTGGTTTTACGTTAGCGGGCAAAACTGTGGATAAGTTTAACGCGCCATGCGTTTAAATGGAAGTCAATGTGTGTGTTTCTGGCTGATCATTTGGTGTTTCCGTGAGGCGATTCTTATACCAAAGATTGGTTCTGGTCTCAGTGTCGATTAGGTCTCCGGATCATCCTCAACTGACCTGTTAGGCGGTAAAAAAGTGCAGTTATCATCATGAAAATGTGATTTGTATTGAGATAAAGCGCTCCTCACTGTGTGATGGCGTTATGCAGAATGAACCCACGCATCCAGACGATGTTAATAGTCGTGTGATATTGCTTTGCACCTCCAGCAATGAGCAGTGTGGGTTTAAATCCACTGACTTTTAACAGGAGTTTGGTGTGTAGCCTCGCTGCATTGTTACTCTGTAGTTTAAAGGGAGTTTGCTGTTGTCAGGTTGCAGCGTGCCGTGGAAGATGTCCTGGGATGAGCTGCAAGCCCTGTGTCGCAGAGAGAGACTCTACTGTCCACAGCTGGGGGTGAACAGAGCCAACGTCAACGAGTATGATGTGGAGTTCCTGTGTGACTACAAGAGGGTCAAGGTAAATAATCAGTATTATGACACATGACTGTTTACTAACTATTAACAAGCTCTGCTCTTTCATGGTACATTGCCAGCAGGGTCTGAAATTAACCGTTTTCCTCTTCTGCCACTGGGGCAGGTCACTGAACATTTCTACCGGCCACTCATTTTTTTTGTCTCCCACTTCTGAAATCTAGGTTTTAAAATTGTAAACACTGAGTCAGCGGTACCAGACCGTAGAATTATGGAATATATCATGTAACCTTAATGCATGACTATATTTGGTAACACTTAATTTTTCAATTAACTTTGTATTCTTTTCCTGGAAATGTATTAAATAAATTACCACTTATTGGGAAATAGCGGAATATAATTATGAAATAATGTTTATAGTAAAGTAATTTTCAATAAATGTATAGGTAAATATCGGGGTAATTTGGCAGTACTTCCAAAGAAATTTCAAATAGGTAACTTGCTAATTATCACCTAATTACCAATTTTCACCTGCCACAACCAACATTTACCCTGTATTTGGCAGGTGCTAATTTCATTCCCTGATTGCTCGTGTTAAGAAGTATGCATTACATAGCCTCTACACTATACTTTGACTGTTCAGGACACTGTCTGAAGCTCCAGGCCACATTTATTCCGCTCGATTAATTCCTTGTACAATTGAATGAGCTCAAGGTTATAATATAAATGTAGCAGCTGGTTAATCCAGTTTTCCTTGTGTTATTATTACAGTATGGGTTATTACAATAACCACTGTATAAGTCAGAAGTTGACTTATACAGCTTGTGTACTCGTCTACTCCGTGGGTTCTTTCTTTTCCCTTATGAATGCCTCCTTGCTGCTTATCTTGCACCCATTCATTGCTCTGTAGTGTACTGCGTACTCCTGGAGACAAGGTATCACATCAAAGTTCTTGAAACTGCGTAGGATTCATACCAAAATTGTACGTGCACACAAAAAACGAAAAAGGCATACTCCAAAATGCATATTGCCAGAGTATGGACTGGTAGGGACACAGGCACTATAGGGATGCACCGATACAGGGTTACGGTATCGGTGACAATGGAGCCGACCTATTCAATTCAATTCTATATTTATATACTATATACGTTATATACTGGAATTTTGTACGATTTATTATTTTAATAATAAATTACCAGGGCTGTCAAAGTTAATGCGTTAATAACGCGTTAACGCAAAATCGTAACGCCACAAATTTATTTTGCGCAACAACGCAATCGATCTTTTGGCGGTAGATTGAAGATAGTAGCATCATATGAAACTATATATATATATATATATATATATATATATATATATATGTGTATATATATATATATATATATATATATATACACATACATACATACATTTGCATAAAGCAACAGATTTGCCCACTCCCATGTTGACAAGAGTATTTAAAAACTTGACAAATCTCCCTTTACGGTACATTTTGAACAGATAAGAAAAATTGTGATTAATCATGGACAATCATGCGATTAATCGTGATTTCAATATTTCAATCGATTGACAGACCAATAAATTACAATTCAGTAAATGTATATCTATGTATTTATTTGTCAGATTTTGTTTTACAAAGTTAGGAAAGCAATGTTTAAGTCCAGCCTGATGTTGCCTTACACATAAAAGAATGATCCCAGTCACTTCCTCGCAGTGAGGCATACAGCTTATTAATTAACTCTGGTGTCGGATCGCTACTCGGTATCGGCCGATACCCAAACCCAGGTATTGTTATCGGTTTCTGGGCTGAAAAAGTCTGACCGGTGCATCCTGAACAGGCACACTGCGTGGCTCACACTTTCATATCTGTTAAGAGTCTTTATACGCTCATATCCAGCTGATAAAATCAGATAGTCAACATTTAGGAAACAATAAACACCGCAAGTGTTTCCCTCATTTTCACAGTCTGTCTATGTGTGAGGTAAAGATGTGTCAGATGGAGTTGCCTGGAGAAGACACAGAGTGTGTGGCAGCCACCACGGTGTCTCCAGTGCATTCTGTGTGTCTTTTGCTCCAGGCAGAACAGTCATGTGTTCATTGAGCGCCTTTTCTCCAAAAACTAATGTGAAATATGCAAAAAGGTTTGGTTCTATTTGATGCAGTCTCAGATGCCCTCAGTTAGTTAATGTGGTTGATAAAAAAGTGAATCCGAATATTCGCGGTGATAAAGTGGAGTGACCACTATCAGATGCAGGGTAGATTGTGACAAATCCTTAATAAATTTGGGTTTCCCTGTATCTTTTAAAATGCAGAGGTGCTTATGGAATACTTTTGGGCTTTCTACTATAATACTAATATTACTAGCTTCTAACACAACAAATAATATCTGAACTACTTATATGAAAGTGAATCTGTGAATCCTCCATTGCATTATAAAACTGAAAGTATGGCAGGTCAAAATTGAACCAGGAAGTCTCAATCTAACGGACTGTGGTGTATGCAGTTTGCCTTTTTTCACTTCCACTTTGCCAGTGGTGTGAGTGGTCTGATTTGACACTGCAACATGGAGCACAAGCCAGTAGTCATCTAAGTCCACCATGACAGCAGAATTGAAATACTTTCCCACAACAATTTTCTTTTTTTCAGTGAGACTTGCAGAAATCCAAATGGCTTTATAGAGACAAACACTTTCAGGGGCTTAGTGGCAATTTGTGAACGTGTTGCAAACCCAGAGTACGCTCTGTTAAATACTGTTTCTCTAACATAACAATTGAATTGTTCCTAATAATAAGGTTACTATACTGTGAGACATTATACTTCTGTCAACAACTGTCAGAGATTTTGCCATTCCGTTCATACTGTGGTATCAATCCCTTATATTTCTGCAAACAAACCCTTCATACTAAATAGCATCTATTAGTAAAGTGGACTTTCTACAACCTAAAAGCATGAAAGATCATTCAAACATATAGAGGAAGTCCTCTCAGACATCTGCCTAGACCCAGTCAAGCGTTGTGGAAGGAGATCACAAACTGTCGTTCAAAAGTTTCACATATCCCTGTCTCATAGTGCAGATTAGCAAGTGCTTTATCTTGAGGTTTTTCAGAGAGAAAATGAACTGGTCTACATGTTTAGGGTGGAAACGTTCAGCAGGCACAGAGAGATAAGTGCATTTGAGGTTTAAGGCCACACGTTTGAAATTGGAAAGCCCCCACCCTCACAGAGGACTGAAATAAATAAAGACTAGCTGCTGAACTCTTTGGACAAAACTAAAGTAAACATGTACTTGAGAGGGCTGAAATGAATTTATTAGGTGGTGAAAAAGATTTTGTGTGATACAAATAGTTTGAATCAATGGAATCATATCGTAAACATTAAGCCTGGCATGATGGTTGGGGGCTGTGAGTTGTCAAACCACTAACATCTGAGGCCTGTACTACGAAGCGAGTTCAACATACCCAGGGTATCTTCTCGTTATCTGGCTTAACTAACCCTAACAAACGACCTCCCGCTAAACGGTCCTACGACGGTGCTTATCAACTCGGTAAATCTCCCCAGGGTTTCTCTATCTGACTATGAGCGCGTTCACATGAAAGGGGTGGTGTTTGCAGCATGTGACCAATCACAAACATGGACAAGACTACTGTCAGCAGAGTGGCACGTTTTACAAACTATAATATTAGACAAACACGAAGAAGTTAAAACACATAATCCAGGCTAAAATTAACACAGTTGCAGGAAGGACACCTGGCAAAAGAAAAAATACCGATGTGTGAATGCGTAAATGAACAGATTTATTAATTTAACGACCTGGAAAGTCCGATATAGTCGGCTAGATGGGTCAGCGATATTATAAAAAGCTTTCAGAGTAGAATGAATGAAAAGACTTCATTACGCCCTTTGACAACAATGTGGCGTGTATGACTATTTCAGCCTTCTTTCAGCTGCGTCCCCGACTCCGGCGGTTTGTGAATGTTTTTAGCCTGGTTTATGACTTAAACTTCTTCGTCTTTGTGTAATATTATTATACAATCCACGCACCGAGCTCTGATTTGTCAGTAGGCGGTGCTTTTATACGAGTTGATCTGTTATCTGTATCCTTACCTGCTCCGGAGCAGGATAGTTTCTAATAGAAGTTGTGTGTTTCAGGAAGAGGTGTTCTACCTGGTAAAGTGGAAGACCTTCCCAGAGTCCGATAACACCTGGGAACCCAAGAGGAACCTCAAATGTGCCAAACTGATGAAGCAGTTCCACCTGGACCTGGATCAGGAGCTGAGGCGCCACAAAAGACGCGCCACCCCTAAAAAACTGGATAAGGAAGTTGCCTCATTCCTGGTCCAAAAAGCCAAACTCCGTCAGCGTCTGCAGCGCTGGGAGGCCCATTTGAACCAGACACGCAATCACCCGGGTCGCATTTTTGTCAGGAACGAAGTGGACTTTGAGGGCCCTCCAAAAAACTTCACCTACATCAACAACTACAAAGTAGGTCAGGGCATCGTGTTAGATGAGATGGCTGTGGGCTGCGAGTGTAAGAACTGTTTAGAGGAGCCGGTGAATGGCTGCTGCCCCGGGGCCTCCCTGCACCGCATGGCCTACAACGACAGGGGGCAGGTCCGGATCCGAGCAGGACAGCCCATATACGAGTGTAACACCCGATGCAGCTGTTGCACCGACTGTCCTAACAGAGTGGTGCAGAAGGGCATCCAGTTCGACCTGTGCATCTTTAAGACCGAGAACGGCCGGGGATGGGGCGTCCGCGCACTGCAGCATATCAAGAGGAACACATTCATCATGGAGTACGTGGGAGAGGTAAGACCTGGTCAGAAACAGCTTTCAAGTCATTCTGTCCTGTCATTTTTTTAAACTTTTTGGCTTAATACAGCTTTCAATCATGAAAAAGCCATCTTAAGTAATAAATTAGAACACACTAGACTCCTGAAGTTTACATGAACTGTCACAAGACAACAACATTAAAACAATGTCATGTTAAAATGATATTGCAGGCTCACTGTTTTGTTTTATGACTACTGCAGCTGTCTGAAGCCAATCCTTGTTTGTTGATGGATTGCTATATACTGCAGCCCTTTTTTTGTTTGCTGTTGGTATGTCAAAACATGCCCCATCATGCTTCATTATCATCAGTGAGACATGTGCAGAGTGCACCAAATATACAGTAGCCAGCAATTACAGTTATTGATATTACAGAATTGATGTGGTAGAGCTGCTTGATCACTTTGTCTGCATTTTAGCAGCATGTGAACAGGTAAACCACACATCATTTAAAAATTGTCAGGGATGCACCGATTATGAAATTCTGCACCGATTCAATCACACAAACTTATGAAACAACTTTTTCATATAACCTTTTACATTAAAAAGATTCTTTTTTTTTTTTTCCTTAAGTAACTTTTGCAACATGTAGCTGTAGGCCTACATTAGGTGTGTTTGTTGCACGGTGCGCACATCCCCTCCCCCCGCTGCTGTAGTTTCAGCTGGGAGATCAGCTGTTCTTGCTGCGGAGCATCATAAAACACACTCCAGTCAAACTCGACAGAAACAAAATACAACTCACCAAAACCATCTCGGTAAGTCTTTCCAACAATCACAGACTCTGGTTCAGTCGGTCACCCACTTCTAAATCCCCTCTGATGCTCATCTTCGTTATACATTGTTTGAGGGAACTACAGCTTATAGTGAGCCTGTCTGTCCAGGTCAAATTGATCACTATGAGCGAATGATTTTTATAATAAAAAAAAAAGCATGGAGGGAGACGGGCACCGGTTTGCGTGTGCTGCAGAGGCTGCGGTGCTGCAGAGCCGGTCGAGGATCAATAAAGTTCAATTTCGGGGTATTGCGTGACCATGGCTTATCAATCCATTTGACGAGGGCGGCTTTAAACACAGGTGCTTTTTACTGTACGCATTTGTTTTTCATTCAGAGAAAATGAGCTTCACTGTGTCTTCAATGTTTCAATTCAAAGCAATAATTTTGCTTCCAGCGAGCTTAACACCTGGGCACAGATAAATTGTTGTCATCACTGTGATTTCCAACTCGTCTACCAGAGATGTAATAAGCCGAACCCAGCGTAGGATCCATCAGGTCGATCTTAGATATCTATCCTGTCCTTTCTTTACTGAACTCTCCTGTGTTCCGTCACTTCAGCCGGCTGGTGTTGCAGCGCTGCTCTCCTTAATGACAGCTGAGCTTTACAGTGCAGCATTTCACATCTTATGTGAGTGAAAATGACAATCGTCGCCAGCGGGAGGTCATATAAGATGGCGCTAAATAACGCTAACGTTAATCCTGTGAGTAACTTGATGACACGCCAAAATTAAACTTGGATGTTGGCGGGTTTTTGTGCTCCCTGCAAGCTGATGTCTGTACTCATTTTAATAATGTTTATGAGATAAAACAAGCTTCCTTATGTGACGTCGATGTACACTGGCGAGTGGACTGGGTGTTTCTGCAGTTGCAACAGCTTTCAACAGAGATGAGTCCTCATTCTAGCTAATCGTTTCATGGCGGTTTCTGTCGTAGTCTTCCAGTTAAATTTGACTCAGTATCGTATCAATAATTTAAGCTTTGAAGCATTTTCTGTTTCATGATGTCAGTTTCGTTGGCTGATAAATTCCCCTTTTTAAAGATGATTAAACAAATCCGAAGTATTATTTTCATTACTAGTCATTTAGAGAAGCATGGTTGTATTTCAAGGCATTACATTGAAAGGTGTTTCTAACATTTTTTTTTTTTTTTACCCCATGCTTATAAACGATGGGAAAAAACACTAGAAATTCCGTCCGTTCGCGTGTCACACTTTCGTTTTCGGAGCAGAACTCAGAAACTATTTAACTTAGGAACTTCAGATTTGGTATGATGGTTGACAGTGTGGTCTAGTTGCGCCTTTTGGGGCTTAGAAGTCCAGGGTGCCCATTAGTTAATTAGTTAATGCCCATTAATGCCATTAGTTCCAAAAGGGCAAAACCGTTGGCCCTACTTTAGTAGGGGTCAAGCAGTGAGCGGGGGTATGTGAGCCATGCTCACTCTTGCCTTTTTAATGCGGCTGTGGCTCAGAGGTAGAGCAGGTCGTCCACCAAGCGGAAGGTCGGCGGTTCGATCGCAGCTCCTCCAGTCCACATGTCGAAGTGTCCTCGAGCAAGACACATAGCCCCAAATTGCTCCCGAAGGCTGTGCCATCGGTGTGTGTGAATGAGTGTTTTGATTAGATCCTGATGAGCAGGTTGACACCTTGCATGGCAGCCTCTGCCATCCGTGTAGGAATGTGTGTGTGTGATCGGGTGAATGCTGACATGTAGTGTAAAACGCTTTAAGTGGACGGAAGACTAGAGAAGCGATATATAAATGCAAGTCCATTTACCACAATGTATCCAATACAACACCACCGCTGACAAATATGACACCTCTCTGAAACTGTCAACAAAAAACTGAATCCACTGAGTTAAACAAAGGTAGGATTTAATGCAGGGCTCTTCTATTAGATTGCACAGAGGCTTCTACTTGTCTAGTCACTCATTGTCCATGTTTGGCCAGTGCTGATGCCACTTTCCTTCTCTTTAGCAATGGTGGTCAACATCAGTTTTTTGAGAATTGAAATAATTTTTTGCGGCTGAGTTTGTGCGTGCTGATAATGATACTTCCAGTAAATACCCAGAGTGGGTATTTAAGTTTTTGTTTATTGTTTTGTTATTTTTAATAAATATAATAATTGTGTGTTGGATCCAAAAATGAGTGAGGCTTTTGTTCCAGTAATGTCCTTTCCCGTTTCCTCCAGATCATCACAACAGATGAAGCGGAGAGGAGGGGTCATGTGTACGACCGCCAAGGTTCTACGTACCTGTTTGACCTGGACTATGTGGAGGACGTGTACACGGTGGATGCGGCTCACCAAGGCAACATCTCCCACTTTGTGAACCACAGTGTGAGTATCTTCAAACAAGGGCTGGGCGATATGGCCTAAAAATAATATCGCAATATTTTTAGGCTATATCGCGATACACAATATACTGTATAACGCGATATTTTAAAATATCCTCTAAGCACTTCATAAATGCTAGATTTAACCCTTTGATGCATACAATCACCAATACAATCAGTGGTCTTTATGTTATGGCTGATCGGTGTATGTATGAACGGTATATGTGGATAAATCATATCCCTGGCATCTCTAGTGTCTTGAAAAGGATCCATAAGTCTCTCTGCAGCACAATGTAAAACAAAGGAATAAACGTGCGGTGACTTGTTGAACGTGTAACTTGCAGTGTGTGCATAGCTCCTATTTTAAACCATAATTTGAAAAGCTCCTGACACAAAGTTGTGTTCTTTTTGCAGTGTAACCCCAACCTTCAGGTATATAATGTGTTCATCGACAACATCGACGAGAGGCTCCCAAGAATAGCTTTATTCTCAACGCGGGCTATTCGGGCAGGAGAGGAGCTCACCTTCGACTACAAGATGCAAAGTAAGTGTCATTGATTGAGCAGATTTAAAGTTGGCACAACAGCTGGCTTCAAAGGTATAATATACAGCATTTTCCTAAAAAAAACAACGTCTAGACTCATACAAAAGTAATCCCTCTCAATCATCCAGAAGTGTGTGGCGGTGTCTATATCTGCTGAGACCCTGCCCTCTGCTTGTATTTACCAGGGAAGATTGTGAAGCAGTTTCATTTTAATTCTAAATTTAGGGGAGATACTAAACTCGGTCTAAAGCTTACAGTGGGGCAGCTATGCTGAAATATTCATAATAATTGTGCATTTGGCACAGACGTAGGTTTATATGTTATGAAAAGATATAGATATCGGGGCACTGCATATTTTGCCCCTGGGAGGTTTGGCCATTTTTCAAAATCGCTGCCAAATAGACGCTAAATATTCAAAATTGTTTTGATGATTTCCAACGTGTGTTCAAGCTGATTAGATCGGATCAGATCAGAAAAGCGAAAACCAAAAGTTAAGTTGCCGGATTATCAACCGAGACCCCCTCCAACCCGACTTCTGTTTCTTTCCAGTTGATCCAGTCGACACAGAGAGCACCAAAATGGACTCCAGTTTCAGTGTAGCGGGGCTCCCCAGCTCTCCGAAGAAGAGGATTCGAGTGGAGTGTCGGTGTGGATCGGACTCGTGTCGAAAATACCTGTTCTGACAAAGGACTGCTGGGAACGCAACACTGTCATCTGTGCAAAGATGGACAAAATTGTACAGATTTGTATATAATTTTTTTTATTTTCTTTTTTATCTTTTATGAAAGCTTAAATTCACCATCAACTTTTTATATGTGAACATGACAAACCCTTCCGAGATGAAAACCCCCAATCAAATCAAATCTATGATTTATTCCAACAGAATGTAGAGCTTCTTGGTTTCCAGTGAATTGAAGGCTGCATCAGTGGATTATTTGAGTGCTTAAAGTGGCAGTAGGCAGTATATTTTTGGCATCTTGGGCAAAAATTCCATAATAACCTTTCAACATATTGTAATTCAAGTGTTCTGAGAGAAAACTAGACTTCTGCTCCTCCTCATGGCTCTGTTTTCAGGCTTTAGAAAATCTAGCCCATGACAGGAGACTTTGGCCAATCACAGGTCATTTCATTGAGAGAGCGTTCCTATTGGCTGTGCTCTAATCATGTGACCGTAACTTTGCGTTCCTTCACCTGAATTCACAATGGCGGCGGCGTCACAAACTTTCTCATTTTACAGCTAAACAGTACACTACAAGATGATTCTGAAAAATTTGAAGTGAGAAATAGGCATTAATGTAACATAATATTGATTCATATTTGATCAGCGCTGCCTAGTTTGACCGTTTGGTCGGAGTTTGAGAGTGATTGACAGCCGGCTCTCATAGGACAGTGGACCTCAGATCAGCTCTTACTGCTTGTTTTCCTCCGGTCTCTAAAATCTTGCAGATGCCGTTAGGGGCACCTGCTTCATGTACTACTGTCACGATATAGCAACCGTTTTATAAAAATAACTTTTTTTAATCATATTTGCGCCAATGTCGCCTACTTCAGCTTTAATTCCAATGATTTTAAACATATTTCTATTAAGCTAGATCAGTGAGCGTGTATAGTAGCAGTACAAGAATGAACGGCCTATTTACTTTTTGAGTAAAACATATTCTGTGGTTGCTTTTTCCATGCTCTAAAATGTGATCTACAATTACATGACACGGGTATTTGCCCAGGCCTTTTCATCCCTGTTAAATGATAATTCTGGTTTATTACAACTGGGGCTTTTTTTTTGACCGTCATTTCTACCAGTGAAAACACTGTGCTCACCAATTTAATAGCTTAGATGTGGGGGAAAAAAAGCCCCATCACTAAAAGGAAGTCTGATGGGTGAAGAAACACACACACACTCCAGGTTAGTCAAACTTATTTGGAAGAGAAAATGAAAGCAAACAGTAAAGTTGTGACATCACAGTTTACAGACACACTTCCTGCGTCAGCTTTGACCTAGTGTACTTACTGTAGTGTACTGTGCAATGAGGATTTATTAGCAACATAACTAGATTCTCACGTCCAGTTTGTCCTTTTAAAGGTCCAATATTGTAAAAAGTGAGATTTTCATGTCTTTTATATTATAAAGCAGGTTTAAGTGCTTTGTAAATACTGTTAAACTATCAAAACGCTCAATATACGGAGAAATACACAGCCCGTATTCAGAAATTGTGCGTTTGAAACAAGCCGTTAGCATTTCTGTCCATTTGTGATGTCACAAATATACAATATTTAGACCATTGCACAATTTTAAACATAAACATTCTAAATGTGTCGCAGTTTATTTCCTCGTTGCAGTGTATGTAAATAACATCAGCTGACAGGAAGTAAACATGGACCCAATCTGTTACCTAAATCTGCACTAAAACGGAGCGTTTCAGACAGAGGGTAAATACAGGTATATTCAGGCTGACAGTATGAGGAAAATAAGGTTTTTTTTCAACATTACAGCATGTAAACATGTTCTAGTAGAAACACAAAATACAAGTATGAACCTGAAAATGAGCAGGATATGGGACCTTTGAAGAAAGCGGTTTAAATAATCAGGATAAGCTGTCGGTTTGTTTCAACCTGTCTGGTCGTCCGACTGCTTGGGACCTCTTGACCTCTTGGGATTCTTTTTAGTGTTCCCAGATCTCAGCTATTAACTTGGTCAGTGCAATGCCATAACTGGTAGAGATGATTTTTACACAACTGCATAGTTTTAATGGTCCGCTTCACCCCCTGACGTTGTTGTAGCACCCTGTGTTGATGTGTTGAAACTCGGCACTGTTCACACCTTCATTTCAGAATGCCAACACAGCTCCGAGGACGTTTACAGAGTAATTCTCAAACTGCCAGGAAATGACTCTCCTTTTGTATTTTGTTACTTGCATCTAGTGAAATGATCATACAGTTGTCACTAAAGGCTCCAGGCAGACACAGTCACCACATTCTACTAAAATAATGGAACTGATAAGTAACCGTAGTCAAAGTGCCAGTGCACCACACTGCAGGGATAAGTACGTATTTTTTGTGATTATGGCGAACTGATTGTAAAGTGAGTGGGGGGGGTCATAATTACTTTTTCCATTTACTTTCCTTTCCGTCACTCCTGTGACTGTACAGTATCTATTTTGTGGTCAAATAGGTGATTCTTTTACAGTATGTATATAAAAACATTGTAGTTATTAGTACTTCAGTGCATGACTTTCTTAAATGTGGAGAACAAAAACAATGTAAATAAATGGCTTTAAAGTGGTTTTAACTGATGGTTTCATGTTGTAATTCTTGTAGTTTTACTCTGTTTTATAGTACATGCTGGTTATGGAGCTTGGCACTGAAAAAAGTTCCACTGATAAATAAAACGTAAGCATTACAAATTATTAAATCTTTTGCATTCTGATTTGTTTTTCGATTTTTTTTTCTTCTAAATGTCACTTTTTTTCAGTGTCATTTTTTTTTTCAACGCTAACAACTCTCTGGGGGTTCTTTTTTTTTTAGATCATTTTTTTCAGTTTCTACTTTCCGTCACTTTTGGTGTGGAGGGAAGAGGCCAAGGAGAGAGTGATTTACATAAATTCTGTACACTGGGGAGAATGTCACTCCGGTTTCCGGTTTTATTTCATTTTGTTTTAATCATATTGCATTGTATTTTATTTGTTATAATAATAAAAAAATTACTCAACTGGCCGGGCAGTGGCCACACAACCTCCCTACCGAGTGGGCTCCTCCTCCATCGATGACTGCTTATGGATAGAAAAGGGCAAATTGAGCCCTGAGCCTTTCACGACCTACTACTACTACTACTACTACTAGAATGTCACTCTTCTGGACCGACAGTCCGCTCCGAAGACTGTCATCACCACACAGCTAGCATACGATTTCTGGCATTGTTTTTAATCCACTGAAGATATGTAGAGACATAAGGTTTATATGAAAGTTAAAATATTGAGGACATTGTCCAAATGTCCTTTGATGCAACTTTCCGGTTGCATTAATGTACAGTAAACTATACTTTATATGATCATAGGAGGGTACTAAAAAATCCATTGCTCTTCTCTCAGCAAACAGTTTGATCATATTGGGACTTCTTTGGTGGAGATGTCACATATTCAACAAGCCTTATTTAATATATGTGTAATATAATGTTTTTATTTGGAATATAAAATGTGAGAAGCGATTGCTGAATTATGAGTCTTTCTCATTCATGCTTCTAAACCTAGTTACTGTGTCAGTAAACTGGCCAACGCCACCAAAATGAAAAGTTGTTTTGTCATCGTGTGAGCCGTACTGGTCAAAATGTTTAGATGTTCTTTTTTTTACCACAGCTGTCAACCCTAGACATGTGTCTTATATACAAATCTCTGTTTTGTTCTACTTTGTCGTTGACACTGACTTGTTACTGTACTACACCAGAATGTCAGTTCTGTCTAGCTGAATGCTGTTTTAGATTCTCATTTCAACAGTACATCAACGTTTACTGGGAAAAGTCAATACTGTAGTACACAGAAACCGTGTTTATACAGTAAATGTATTTGTGTAGCAATGTTACATGTATTATAAATGAGAAATTCACCTTTGATCTTTCATATAAAGTCAGAACAGAAAATGTGCCAAAAACTGACATCCATGTCAAAAAACAAACCCTGCAACAGTGAAAGAACCTGCTGTAGTTCAGTAAAAAACTAATTGTACCTCCTCACAGTTCGTTACACCATGTCATAGATATTTATGGAATATACATGTAAGATTGATGATTGAATGGATCATTTTGCATGTGACGGCTCAAACGATGAAAGAATGTTTAGAAGTTGAGAAGAGGAAGCAGAGAGACGTGTGCAAGTGGCTATTGTGCAAATTGCACTAACTCTTTAGCACACATGCAATTTGCTTGAATTAATGAGAAATTCTAATTTGTTGTGAACAACAAAGTCATTGTTCAGAGATCTGAGCTCATCGTTTTGAAAAAAAATAATCCTCAGAATTGAGAATTGAGCCAAAGCGAATGAGATAAAAAACTAATCCTCACTTTCAAAGTAAGCAACACTTTTTACCACTAGGTGGTGCTTTGGACCAGCTATAGCCACGTTATACAGAACATGTTTGAGTTGTTTTCCTCCAGCATAATTGTTGGCATTTAACTCCATTACAACAATTATCTGCTTCATATCTGAAAAATATGTTAACTACTTCCACAATATGTCCTTTATAAAACTAATGATTGAAAAATAAAATGCATAAAATCTATAATGTGATGTTTTCCAGACGGGAGGGTTGGTCCTGGATGACCCTGCAGACACGAAACAGGTAGACAAAGATAATTTCAGTGTGGGACAAATTAATTTGATGCAACTAAATCGTCGTTCCACCAACAATCTTTAAATATAGGTCATATGAGTTTGCATACCAGCCAACCTCCTACATTCTATACTGTGATTACAATAAATAGCACACTTAGTCATATAGGTTCTGCCCCAACCCAAACACGTGTTTCTTTTTGTACTTCCTTTTTTCGTTCCAAAGTCTACATTAAAATTAATGTACGATTGAAGATCCCCTTTATGTCATGTTTAACACTCTGAGACCAACAATACACCCGTCAGATAGAAGATCACAGTAGATGTCACATAGAAGTGGTGTACATCATCTGAAAGCTGAGAACATGAAGATTAATTTGAGAAATAAACATTAATTAATTATTTTTAATTAATTGTAAAAGTGTATAAGGGTTTAGAACATGATGATAGAAGTATATGATGGTCATCCTCATGCTCTATTATGTCTCATAAGTTGTTGCAGCAATTTTTCGGTTGATTGATTGATTTGTTACACAGATTTGGTGCTAAATTTAGCAATTTTTTCCATTCGAGAATTGATAAAAAAATTATCAATAATCCCTCCAAAATACCACATTAAGACACCAAGACCTTTGAGGAATACCATAGAAAAAGCCATGCTGTGATTTAGTATCAAAAACTTTTGACATTTTGAGATTTCTGCAAGAATTGCATTTTTTGACGATTGGATGGCGAGCACTTCTGCTGTGTAAACTGCTCAGAAACCCCCTTATTATCAATCTAGCTGAGAAAGCCATCCATCCTCTGAATGCTGTAGGCCTCTAGCTTGTGGCTGTAAAGTTTCATGAGGCTGTGATTATCTTAGAGGTCACCACAGGTCATTTATATAGTGAGGTCAAATAAAATTTTTTTTTACATATCATCATTTAGATCAGTGGTCTCAAACTCAATTTACCTGGGGGCCGCTGGAGGCAGAGTCTGGGTGAGGCTGGGCCGCATCAGGTATTCCACAAAAAAAGCTTTGTTAAAAAAAACAACAATCTTCTCAAACGTCATTATTAACAGTTCTTTAACTTGAATGGGTTCTTCTGAACATGAACTGTCCTGAACATTAATGGAACATTGAAGAACATGAACGGTTCTTCTGAACATGGCCTCTATTGCGTCTCCCACTTTTCCTGAAATTGTCTGTGCTCGTCACCAACCTTTCTCTTCACTGCAGGCTTTGAAAAAGACATGATTGGGGCTGTGTGACAAGATATATATTCATTCCACTTGGTGTCACTCCGCAATAAAGTTGTGCCTGCTGTGTTTGTGTTGCTCTGCAATTACACCACCAAACCGCTAGTTGGCGGCGGCGTCTCTATGAGTTTCCTTCTTCTTCTTGTACTACAAACAGAAACTGAGGGAGTTGGAGCTAATAACTGTTGAACCACAGAACTTTTACTGACATTACTGCAACGCCGAAAAGAGAAAATATATCTGAGTGGATTTGTGTGAACAAACATTGAAAAGATGGAGGCAGAGAGAAGTAGAACTTGGTCCTGGCCGCTCAGCATCGCTGAGAGACTGGACCAATCACAGCTGTTGCGGTCTGCGTCGCCGCGACGTGTAGTTACATTTCTGGAGAGGTGCACGTCAGGCTACGGCGTCGATTCAACGCAGAAGTATAAATCAAGCTTTAATCGAGTTTATGCGATGTTACACGGGCGCCGCCACAGTTGTTGTGAAATGTTTCTCTGCTTGCATCAAGCCCGGCCGATTGCCCGTCCCCGGGAGCCATATACCCCAGTGTGATTGGTAGGTTCGTTCAGCTCGGGCTCGCGCAACAAAGGGACCTTCCACGGCAAACTGCCATTCACATAAAACTCGCGGGCCGAGGGCGCCTGGTTAGCTCAGTTGGTAGAGCGGGCGCCCATGTAACAAGACTTGGTCCTGACCGCGGCGGCCCGGGTTCGAATCCGGCCTGTGGCCCTTTCCGCATCCACTCTCTCTCTCCCCCCTTTCCAAGACTCTATCCACTGTCCTGTCAATAAAAATGAAAAAATGCCCCCAAAAAAAACTTTATAAAAAACTTTATAAAAAAAAAAAAAATTTGCGGGCCGCACTAACATTAAACTTTCATATCAAGGTGGGGGCCACAAAATATCGTCTTGCGGGCCGCAATTGGCCCGCGGGCCGCGAGTTTGAGACCCCTGATTTAGATAGAAAATCTTAAAAAAAATCTCCGTCTCCTCCTCATTGAAAAATCCATGATCTGTGAATATGCAAATATTGTTCAGTTACATTGGAAGTTTCAAGTTCCACATCACACTTGCATCCAGGTGTTAAACTGAGATGTATGGTGAGCATAAAGAAACGTCCCCTCTTCAGCAGATGAATGTGAAAACAAACTCAAAGCTCAAACACCCAAATGATTTTGTTTTGCAGCCTGTAGGAATAACTGCTGTCTCACCTCAGTTACTTTCAGCTAAACTTGAGACTGAGCTGTATCAGTATGAGAAACAAATGATAATCACATTTTGAAACATACTCATATTTTTGACTTTAGTCATGAGAAGTAACAATAATGAAAATATCTATAAAATGCCAATGACCTTTAGAAGTACTACATATATAAACAAAGATACCACACATGCTAACTAGGTGTGCTACAGAAGGCAAAAAATGGACTGTATAGTAGGCTACTCTGAACTATTAAACAGTAGTTAAGTTCTCCTCTCTAGAAAAGGAGCTGATGATCAGTCTACCGTGCTTGGTCCAAGTCGCCAGCAGCATTTTGAAAATTCAGACAATTAAAGCTTCGGTAGGCAACAAGTTTTTGGCATCATTGGGCAAAAATTCCTACTTCCTTCTACTTCCTAGGATACATTTTACAGCTCAATGAGACCTCTACCACCATGGGCGCTTATAGAATTTGAAGACATTACCTCAATCATTTAAAAAAAAAAAAAAAAAGCTCTATTTTGATGCCTTTCTTTAATGCACTCTGGCACCTTTTAGGCTACCAGTGAGGTAGATTAGCATGGAAGAAGGAGGGTCATGACACTAATTCCCTGAATCAGCTTGGCGATTGGTCCGTGCTGCTCTCAAAGCTCCTTGGATGAGAATATAGGCCAGATAGGTGTTCAGCGTGTCCTTGGTAAAAGCCAACCATCTAACCATAAGAGTGTCTACTTCACCTCATGTGGCAGGGATTGCTTTGGATTTGCTGGATTTGTGGAGGATCAGGACTTCCCGAGCTCCAAGTGAAGAGACACAGGTGGTTGATGCCAGACAGATAGCTTGTGTCTGGTCAAATGAAACCACAGAGGAAGCTTTCAGGAACAGTTGGATCACTTACTGTGTGGCTCTTATTCCCTGACTGAATGATGCGCTGTGTGATGTCTGCATGTATTTCATGATGGCAAAAATCAACTGAAAAGATTTAAAGCCCCCCCCTCCAGTGTATTTTGACATAATATGTAATATTTATTTCCTGATTAAGTTGATCAGCCACACTGACATTCTTTTTTTTTTGACAAATTACTTAATTTTGTGCTTAAAGTAAAAAAAATAAATAAGGTTGTTGGTAAACTGGGAATATGACATATGACTATAGTAGAAGCTGCAGGTCAAAGGTCATCCTCCAAGCTTGTGCAGGCGCACTCGTTTGTGTCTGAGCAGCGGCAAACTGATAAATATGTTAATCTGTCTGTCAGTTTGTCTTTCTAGTTAGTTAGCTAGTTAGCTGTAGTTAGCTAGCCCAGTTGTTGCATTAGCTAACTGAGGGTTTTCATTTTATTTTTATTTTCCTCCACCTTCATATTGTGTGTGTATTTTCACTATGGCATTTTTTGTGAACGGGTGAAATCAACACAACGAATTATACGAAATCCCAATACAAAATTAGCACCTTACAGAGACTGACTCTCTCAATTGCTCTCTTCTTTACCGTCTCCTCCTGCTGGAGATAAATTAACAGAAAGAAGCGATACCTCTAACAGGTCTGAATGATGGGGAACACAACTTTCAGCCTGAAAGAAAACAAGAGGAAAGTCCCGTTAGAGAAATAAATGAATCTCAGTGCAGCCCGTTGTGGTGTCGGTGCTAGGAGCTGAGGCGAGAGCGGTCGGTGCTGGTGGACGGCTCGCCTCTCAAATGGTGGACCTCGACAACATGTCTATCCGTCCTTCTAAGCGCTGTGGCTCCTTGTTGCTGCAGCAGCCAGACGGCCGCCTCGCAGGGAGGAGACGGTAAAAGAAGAGAGCGAGTGATAGAGAGTCGGTGTGTTGCGCTAATTCTTGTCTCATTTGTGGTCTGTGGGTTGAAAAACGATGAAATCTGGTTGTCATGGCAATGAATTACGTCGGACTGTTAGCAACACCCCCATTCTCTGTTTGAGAAAGAAAGTTATCCAAACAGGAAGTGACGCTGGCTAGAAGGGGCTTTAAGGGTGATTGTGTTTTTCCCCCCCCCCCAAGTCTTTCTTAACTCAATACTCATGTCCATATGTGAACTGAAGGACTTTGGTGTGTATAATGTTTCTATCTTCCCTCTCTCCCTCTTTATATTGGCATTTGCAAGCACTGAAAGGAGTTAAGGTGTCATTTGAAGTGTGAAAGCTAAACGCAGTTGGAATCAGTCGATGTGTGATCGCTTAAACGTCAGCTGATGTCTAAACCATGAAAGCAGTTGAACTGTCCACTTACTAGGCCTGCCGCGGTAGTCAGGTTACCGGCGGTAGCCGGGGCATTCACCGATCACATTACTTGCATTGTCATTTTGCTTTTTTTTTTTTACAAGGGCTTTAAATTAAATTGTTTGGAGGGTTGGGGTGTAGCACATTGAACAATCCATTAGATTTTGGTGGTGATCCGGATCATGATCCGGATTCAGGAATTCTTTTAAGTATTCCGATCAGCCTGTGCATTAAGACCACAGGGTAAAACACATGCGCAGTGTAACTGATGACTCGTTGATGACGCATGACCCCGCCTTCTTCCTCCTTCTGAGAGCAGAGACATACATGTGTGGATGTGTGGAGCTGCTGGCCGAGAAAGGAAAAAACGGTAGATGACGGGATGACAGACAATGTAGTGTAACGTTATACAGACATAACAAGGCTGCTGAATGAGAGAGGCATCTGCCGATATGTTACACGGAAACACACCGTGTTAATAACAAGCCGACCACCTCACGGTACCGCCAGCTGTGAGCTGTGATCTGTTTTTAAAGTCACGCACCGTGGCGGAGGTCTGCGCTCCTGAGTGCCATTCTAGTTATCTTAGTGCGCGCCGTCTTTTCTTGTAAAATGTAAAGTTTATCGTCCGGTGGAAATATGTCCTCACCTTGACATCCCTACCGCTTACTTGCATGCACTGTAAATACTTGTAGAGTGAGTATGAAAGCAGTGATGTCAGTTGAAGTATAGAACTACTTTCTACCAAAGAAATAGTCCCTATGAAAACCAGTGTGTTCTGTAGATTACCCAGAGTAACATGAGATTGTTTCTAGAATGAGACGTTGATCTTTTTAAAGGTGAGGTTTTGTAGTTTGGTGCAACGACCCTTTAAGTTACAGAATGGCCCCATCATGCTCTACCAAACCATCATGATCCTCATTAAGCTTCTCAAACAGGATGTTAAATGTATGTTCTGCATGCACAGTATGCAAAATGTGTTTTTTAAAATCGATATACCATCATGCCCCAGGAATTCTGGGAAGACCCTGCCCGTAGGTAATCATAATAATGTTCCGATCATTTCAAATGAAATTTATTTTCATTACAAAATTGACAACAAAAATCATAAATCGCCAGAGACATGCGTAATAGCTCAACCATTTTTTTTTTTAATAATACAGAACAAAGGGAAACCGCAGAGTCTGACTTGCCTCCATGATTCGGTGGTCAGAAGAAATTCCTTTCACATCCTTCAAACCTTTTGGTATTTTTTCATGTGTGATATTTGACTTCAGGATGCACTGAGATGAGATTTTTCTTCAAGCCTTCAACATTTAATGTTCTATTTTGAGGTTAAAATTAAACATTTCGCGGATAATTCACAGGCCTGGCTGGCTGGCACCCTCTCTAAGACATTGCAATATTTGGAGTTATTCCCAAAGATATGCTGTATGTAGCTGCTGGGATGTCTTGTTATCGTGATTTCTGTTACTGTGCGTGTTTTTACCACCCAACAGTAACATAGCACGACAAAACAAAGACTGATTTGGACATTCACTCGTCAAATTGGTATCTGGCTCATTTACCGCTGAGGCTCAGCTCAGTCACACCTGCAAACACTTCACACCAAATTACATTTTTTTTACCTCTTAATTCAACTTTGGTGAACTCCTGTAAACAAGCATTTTACATTGTCGCCTGTAGTTTAGCCAGCTTGACTTAGCTAGCCTCTGGTGCTGCTGCTTCACACTCTTTGTGATGTGACCAGGCCACTACAGAGCCAATCTTTGAGATTAAAGGATAATTCCAGTTTATTATAACTTGGGTTTTATTTCTTTGTAGCCAGGATTTTTACTGGTTACTTCTTAGATCTGGGAGCATGGTGACATTAGGGATGCTAACTTTGAAACATTTTCTTAACCGATAACCGACCCTCGTTAACCGATTATTAACCGCTAACTGACAAGATTTGTGCCTCGAATGCAGCGGTGCGCTAGCTGCAGTGTATGAGCACAACAGACAACTGAGTCCCCAGTTCACCCGTCCGGGAGCGTTAGCTTAGCAGCCACGCAGCTGCGTGTAGTGTCGCGGACATGCAGCCACTTTCCCAGTAAAAGTCTCCACCACACATTTAGTTTAGTTTAGCAGGTTGTCCGCTATGTGTCTGCCTGGCGTAACTTTAGCGAGCGTCCGACAAACGGCGTGTGTGTTTGTGCTACGTTAGCAGTTCTAGCATTGCCGGAGGCTTCGTGCTTGCCGTCGCCGCCACACAAGTGCAGTCACTGCGTAACTTTAGCGAGTGTTTCGACAGACCGTGCGTGTGTGTTGGCGGTGAGTGTGAGGTTGTTGGTGGCGTTATAGCTGTGAACGTAGTCGTAGCAGAGGCCCGAGCACCGACAACGTCGGGTGGCGAAGGCCCTATTGAAACTGTAGGAATTATTATTATAATGAATCGCATTTTTGAGGGCTTTAAGGTGCTTGAAAAGTTGTTCAACTTTGCACACTTATCAGACGCGATGAAAATTTTTTATTTTAAGCGCCCTCTAGAATTTCAGAAAAATTGAGCCACGGTTTCACCTACATGTATGAAATTTGGCAGACAGATGTAACATGTGGAGACGCACAAAAAAGCCTCTTGGAGGTATGCCCAAAACTCAACAGAAGGACAGCCATTTTGAATTTAATGTGCGATTTTCACCAATTTTTTGCGTTTTATAGGCCGTGTACTTTAACCACCATCTACAGATTTAATCAGATCGACTTGAAATTTGGACGTGCGGGAAGGTGCGAGGGCCCGTTCATCGCTGCTTGCAGCTTTAATTATTAATATTTCTTTAAACCGTTTTAACCGATAGCATTAATTGGTTAAAATGCTTAATGTCGGTTAACGGTTAATTATCAACATCCCTAATTGCGACAACAAAAGTCTGAAGGGAAGGAACAAGGCGTCAGATGATCAGACAGGTTGGAAACAAACCAACGGTTTTGTCTAACCCACTTAGTGTAGAGGTCACACTGCAATGTGAGTGTACCCAAAATGTCAGCAATAATCCCTCATTGAACAGGAACGGAAATCCCTCATTGTGTGCACAACAACTAAGTAGATTAGGTTCAAGTTGAAGCGAGAAGTAAACTGTGATGGGGGTTCACAACAGACAGTCTGAGTCATCATTTTACTGTTCTCCTTGTTGGTTTGTTTCCAACCTGCCTGATCATCTGACAGTGAGTCACCGTTTTCACAGATCTCAGTTGTTAGTACTACTGATGGGAACGGTGGAGAAAACCCAAGCACAACAGTTTGGTGTTATCCTTTAAAGAAAATAACAATTTGAAAGCTGACTGAAGTGTTTTGTATGTACAATTCTTGGTTATTTATCATCATGAAAATTGTAGCTTGAGATGCTTTTTTTTTGGAAAAACAAAAAAATTAATTCTTCAATGAAATAGTCAGAAAGAGGCCAGTGTATGTAATCACATTTAGCCTGTCCAGATGCTTTATCTCAAGCCTTTTTTTTTAAAACTTCATTATCCCTAAATATGTACAAAAAAATCCAGTCCAATTAATAATAATAATCTATTACATGTTTTACAAAAAAGGGACTTTGAGTAAACTTCATTGGTTTTTAAAACACATTCAGATCTTTGTGTCAGGGAAAGGGGTCAACATGAGAAATACCGAGGAAGCATTTGTAGGAATGACATCTTCAAAATGCAATAATGTGTCTGGTCAGTATTTTCGCACTTTTCCTGTTTCATCCATGTAACCGTCGTCTTACCCATACACACAATCATACCTGCCAATAGAAACACACACGCACGCACGCACACACACAGTAAAAATATGATGATCAGGAACTCTTCGGTTGCATTTCAAAGTTGGTTTGCTGTCAATATAATACACACTAATAGTACAGAGGTCACAGTACATTTACAAAAGATAATCTGCCTGAGGCAACAAAAAAAGCACTGTCAGGCCTCTCCAGCATCAACTGTGAATCCACACTTTTCTCAGTCTTAGTCTCAGAAATGGAAATGGAAAGACCAGTCGTTTTTTTTTTTCATTCCTCAGGTTGATATCCACGAGGAAAACAATCCCACAAAAATCCAGATCATCAGCCTGCAATAGAAAAGTCCCTCCTACTTTGAATGTTCTCCTTTTCCCTCCCCATTTCACATCGTCTGTCCGTGACCACAGTTCCTCCAGGTTTTTGTTGGGAAGAGCAACGAGTCTTCCAAAATGTCACTAGTGTACACAGTGTTCTGTTTCCTCCTTTTGAATGACTTCAGTGCATACAGAAGAGACACATTTGTCTACTCTTTGTTGCATTGGTTTGATGTTTTTATGGAGTAAGGCCATAATTCTGAAAATAAAAAAACGAGATCAGCGATTTCTCTGTGGCATGCTGTTTGTCGGGTGTGTCAGATACGCCACGGCAGAGACAAAAAGGGCACCTCAAACCCCCCCACAAACACACTATTTTCCCCTCAATCTTAAGGACTGTGTCATGTTTTCAGACATTCACTGACAAATTACAATCTCTGTGCCCTGTCCTTTACTTCCACCTGAACTCCACTTCGAGCTACAGTTCATTTTCAGAGAGAAACAAGAAAGAAAGAAAGAAGCACAGCTAATCAATTTTTAGTATTTGTGCAAAAATAAAGCAAGTAGATGTCCCGTCTACTGCCTCCTCATACCTACAGTACACCGTGTGAAGTAATGATGATTTATGTCTAATTTCACCGTGGCTCTGCTGTACGATCAAACAATATCGAGGTGATATTGACTCCAGATTTATTTTTGTAATCTTATGAGCTAGTAAAAAGATTTCGGGCCAACCAGCTCGGCTCCATTTTGTGATGTGAACGGTAGAGTTGTACTGTTTTACCTCCCGATCAACAAGACACAGGATAAAATGATAGCTGCTGTAAAATGCAGCACCTTAGGGTTTTTTTTTTTTGTCCTCAAAAAGAGTATTGACTCAGTTTTTAATGTGTTTGGCATTGTAAGTGGAAATTCTGATTTTATCTCATAATATTGATCCTAAAAATTAATCGTTTTGACGGTTTTAAAAGTCACAATTTGGATTTGGTACCCTCTACTATTGATTTGACAAAGCTGAAATTGGCTTCCTTATCATCAACCACGGAGAGGTGGCTGCTACAAATGGGTAAAGCTTATTTTCCAGCAGTATGTGATCAAGTCCCCCGTGAGCCTGTTGTTAATACCAAACGATTCCTGATGGCTAGACTCAGAGCTGAGGAGAGTCCATTTAGTGTTTAGTAGCTTCCCCCTTCTTGTTGTGACCTACAGCTCTGACAGTCTGGCCTGTATATTTCCACATATCTACTGTTTTTCACATGGAGAAAATGTGGCTTTGAAAGAAACCGTCCCTCGACAAGTGATCGGAGAGCTGGATGCAGTTATCAGTGCCCAGTTACATAGACCTTCTAGAGAAGATTTTCTTTAGCAGTTCTCTTCAGTTAAAAAAAAAAAAGTATTACAGATGTAACTTATGATTTGTCCTCAGGGAATATCCTAATGAAATACAGCTTTGTATATGTATTCCATGCCTGAAAATAATTCCTTATTGTTTGTTTTCTGTTGCACGAGTGAGCGACGGCAACAAAATGCTTTAGGGTACCATCTATCTATCTATCTATCTATCTATCTATCTGTCTATCTATCTATCTATCTAACTAACCGTTTCAATAATAACACCAATAACAGTTGGGATTGTATCGAGATTTGATTCCTGCTGGACAGAAATCACTGTCTCACTGCCTCATTTAACACTTTATAGTTACTCTGTGATAAGGAAGTTAATTGAGATTTCAGACAGGAATCATTTTCCTGCACCATCACTGATGAGTTCCATCACATAACTGAGATTAAAGCTTCAGTAGGCAACACACTTTTTGGCATCATTGGACAAAAAAATTCCAAAATAACCTTTCAGCATATTGTAATTCAAGTGTTCTGAGAGATAACTAGACTTCTGCACCTCCTCATGGCTCTGGTTTCCGGCTTTAAAAAAACGGGCCAATCACAGGTCATTTCAGAGAGAGAGAGCGTTCCTATTGGCTATGCTCCGGCTGGTGGGCGGTGCTTGCTATTTCTTCGACAGATCTCAACATGGCTGCCGGGTCACAAACGTTCTCATTTTACAGCTAAACGGTACACTACAAGATGTTCCTGAAAACATTTGAGGCGAGAAATAGGCATTACAGTAACAGACTATTGATTTATATTTGATCAACGCTGCCTAGTTTGACCGTTTGGTTGGAGTTCGCGAGTGATTGACAGCTGGTCAGCAGACGCCAGATCAGCTCTGACTGCTTATTTTCCTCCGGTCTGTGAAATATTGCAGATTTTGCCAACAGGAGGACACAGAGGCACGATGTTTTCAGATTACCTGTCTCATGCACTACTGTCAGGATATAGTGACCGTTCTATAAAAATAACTTTTTTTTAAATCATATTTGCTCCAATCTCACTTACTACTGCTTTAAGGCCCAGTAACACCAGCATTTTAAATAGCTACATTTGAGAGTAAAATCAGCTAATTTCAATGGATTTAATGGACCCAACAGATCGACACGTGAAGGCAAAGTAAATCCACACACATCTTTTGCTTCGGGTTCAGCGTTGACACGCAAATTTGATAATTTGACCGGCTGATAGGTAGAAAACTGTCTGGACATCGCTGACCTTTGAGGGAACAGAGAGCCGGAGGAAGCTCTCACGGTCTCTCGGCTCTATATAACTGTCTGATATTTTGTACAGAACAGTGAATAACAACAGAAGGAAAGCTGTAGCATTCCTTCATAGACTGCAGAGGAGAAGCGACAGAAACAAACAAGGCAGCTGTGACGGAGCCGCGTCTAGTGGACATCGAAGGTATTGTGTTGTTGGGTTTTTAACACAAAATTCCGCTCTGATAAAATTATATTTTTCGTTCCACCGTGGGAATTTTTGATGGCATTACAATTTAAACTTCTAAACATTCAGATGCTCAAAATAGCCTAAAATAACGTAAATAAAATGCACTACTAGTTCAACACATCCTCAGTATTTGACCACAGCTATTGGAGATTCTTTCTTGCACCACTTGTAATTGCAATGGTCAGGTAAAGAAACATTTTACCTTCTAAAGAGAAGCATTTTATGCAACTGGGCACTGTGTTCAGACTCAAAACGTGGACTATATCCAGCTGCTGTCGGTGAGAAACCTTCGGTCGGTTCTTCTCTTTCGTCTTCAAGCGATGCACAGGAAAGAACACGTGTATCAGAAGTAGAACTTCTGCGGGTCACCTTAGCTTGATTTAATCAACATCAATGTGTAACCGATTGAGAAATAATAAGACATAGACGACTTGTCAACAAAGATGAGACCAAAGAAAATACATCATCATGGTCATAAAAGCTGGTGCGCCTCAGACACAAGACACAGTAACATTCTGTTCCTCGTTCAGTGAAGGGCATTCATAGGAGCACTTGTATTTCATTACCAACTTAAGATCCGTTTAAACCATCTCACTGTCCTCTGAGTCAAAGGACTCCAGCATGATATTCATACACCTCATCTTTGAGGCCGCCTTTGTTTCGTCGACTGAGTTCCAGATCGCCGTGTTCCCCCTATTTTCCAAAGACTTAACATACTTGATTTTAAAACGAATGTGACATAATGTGTTAAAAATGGAACTTAAAAATTGGACCAACTTCATACTTTCAGATCTATAACAGGGGTGTCAAACTCATTTCGTTCATGGACCACATACAGCCCAATTTCATCTCAAGTGGGCCGGACCAGTGAAACAATTGCATGATAACCTATAAATAACAACACTTCCAAATTGTTCCCTTTCTTTTAGTGTAAAGAAGTATAAATTACATTCTGAAAACGTTCACAGTTAATGAACAATCCATTCACAAAACAGATGACGAACAGCCTGAGATGTCTTGCTGATCTCTCGGATATGACAAAAAAAACAATTAATTTATCTTCTCTGTTCTCACGTTGTCCTCGCAAGCTCTTGCATTTTTTTTGTTGTTGCCATAATGGTTCTGATAGTGGCTCCGAATATTATATTCCTTCAGCACTGAAAGGTGCTGTGAACACACCAAGCACTCATTTACCTCTGTGAAGAAACAGGAATTGGTCCATTTCTCTTGGAGAACCTGACACTCTGTGTCCACTTTCAATTTTCCAACAACGTTTCCTGATGAACAGTAGCCTATACGCTTGACAGATTGGACCCTTTGGTGGGCCGGTTCTGGCCCCTCGGGCCGTATGTTTGACACCCCTGGTCTATGGCAACTTAAGATTGATTCTTTCTAAGTGTCTCTATACGGGTAAATAACTGATCAAAAAGAGACTCTTGGGATAGAGTGTTGCGTCAGGAAGTCAAGTCCTTATGGACCCCTGGAAAATGTATTTCTATAAACAATGTTGCCAAGTACCAAAAATTAAGTTAAGACACTGACCATAAACGGTAAGGGCCCTGGTTCAAATCTGTCTGGGTACCCTTGTTGCATCTCTCTCTTTCCGTCTCCATCGTTTCCTCTCATCTTCACTCGCCGCTATTCACATAACAGGATCTGGCTTTGCTAACTAATCCAGCATTTTCGTGAAATTTAGATTTAGACTAGAAAAGTTGCTTCTTTGTCCCCCTTAGGAATCTTTTTTGTCACCAAACCAACTCAAATATCCTTTTGTGTCAATCCAAGACTTTTCAAATATTGGGCATTTTGACATTCTTTATGAAGCAGTTTATGTAATTTGTTGGTGGCTGTTTGTCTGGCTTGGTTTCCACAATGACTGCATTATTACTTGCATTAAAGTATTTTTCTCTTTTTATCAAAAGTCAAGGTCTGACTCCGTGTATGCTGTTGGTTTGAGTGAAAAAGGGTTGGTAGATGGAAATACATGCTTACCATTCCAGTGTTTCCACCATTACACTCACTAGTTTGCACCCACTGCTTAAAAGTAGCTTGCATTGAATAAAACGCCACAATAGCTCAAGCAAACACTCCCACGACACACATCTGTTGGCCGCCCCTTGTTTTTTTTTCTCCATGTTTAGATTATCATCTCTGCTTACATGACACAATAAGGCTCTCGTGGCAGATGAGGTTTAGTCCTGCAGCAGGCTGGTAGGTGGGAAAGGAGCCCTTTCTTCAAGTCTTTGTTAAGGAAGAAACAGACAATAGGGTTGACCCCGGCTTGGGCGAAACTCATCCACACGGTGGTGGAGAGGTACCGGTGTGGTATTGTGCAAGCCTTGACAAACACCCTCCAATAGCAAGCCACTATGTAGGGAGACCAGAGCACCAGGAACAGCAGGGTGATCACGTAGAACATCCTGCCAAGCTGCTTCTCCGCTTTGAACTCCTCCATGCCCAACAGGCGCCGGTTCTGGTTGTGCAAGTTCTGCCGGATTCCCAGCAGAGTCGGCGGCATCGGGCCCCTGCCGAAGCCCGCAATCCAGTTGGCTGCCGCTTGGCCAGTAGCCCCCGGCCCGTGGAAGGTCCAGTTCTGACTGATGGCCGGCACCATCTGGACCGGCTTCATCTTGCGGTGCTTGTACTCAAAGAGGAGTAACTTCATGTAGACGACGTGTGTGGCTAGAATGAGCACGGCCAGCATTAGCATGAAGCCTAGCGTGTCGTTGGCCTTGAAATAGCGATGCTCAAAGATGCACTGGTCCTCCTCGCGAATGAATTTGTAGGTGCCTACGTCGAAAACTGGCGGGAAAGCCATCGCCACAGACAGTGTCCACACCATGCACACCACTGCCACGCATGTCCAGAATGTCATGCGCTTCGAGTAAAAGCGATGGTGTGCGATGGCCATGTAGCGCGTTACGCTTATGCAGAACAGCATGAAGGCGGCGTGGAAGCAGAAGAGCACTGCCATGAAGGCCACCACCTTGCAACTCAGCACGCTGTAGGTCCAGGCCGAGCCGTTCTTTATAGACACCAGCACAAACGGGAAGCAGATGGCTGAGCGAATGGTGTCTGCCAGGCACAGGTCCAGCAGGAAGTAGTAAGGTGCCTTGTGCAGGGCCCGGTCCCGCAATACGAGCAGAGACACCACCAGGTTGCCCACCAGGCTGATGCAGATGATCAGACCTAGTAGCACCAGTTTGATATAGGTAGAGACGGCCGAGGACGGACTCTCTGCTACCATACCTCCCGCGGTTGCCACCACTGCCGCCATGGGCCCAGCAGGCCCTTCGCTGCTCTCGTTTCTATTCGACATCCCCAATACCCCCCCACACACCACCTTATTCCCAAACACCAAAGCCACCACCACTTCTCCACCGCCTCCTCCGTCTGCTGGTTGTTCCTTCGTCCTCGTGGTTGCCTCCTTTCCACAGTTCACAAGGAACAGGAACACCTCAATCCACATCGCTCCATTTCGAGCAGGGTCCCTTTTTTGGTGTATTATGTCGTCTCACCTCCTGATCCTCTCCAGGAGCCTGAAAACAAGAGAAAAGAATTAGGAGTCTGGATGGCCATGAATAAAGAAGCTTAAAGCAGTGGTAATAAAACCAGACAAGAGGAAGATTGGAAAAAGACAGAAAAAAACTAAAGCCCATCAAATTGAAGGCAGATAAACATGAATTATAACAACAGGTGATAAAAAAAAAGAAGATAATGTTTTGACCAATAAAGAAAACATGGGTCCATCAACCAGAAGACCTCCAAAGATGTTGCAAGCACCAGAGTGTGAGGTTCCTAATCAATAAGCATATTTCAGTAGTTGATACATCAGCAAGGTTTAACCAGCTGAGAAGTCAGGATGTGTCCTTGTTGTCTGACCAGTCTAGCTGTATCACACCTTTCATTAAAGCTTCAGTGGGCAACAAGTTTTTGGCATCATTGGGCAAAATACCATAATAACCTTTCAGCATATTGTAATTCAAGTGTTCTGTGAGAAACTAGACTTCTGCACCTCCTCATGGCTCTGTTTTCAGGCTTTAGATAATCTATCCTGTGACGGGAGACTTTGGCCAATCACAGGTCATTTCAGAGAGAGAGCGTTCCTATTGGCTGTGCTTCGGCTGGTGGGAGGTGCTTGGTATTTCCTCACCAGATCTCAACATGGCCGCCAGTTCACAAACTTTCTCATTTTACAGCTAAACAGTGCACTACAAGATGATTCTGAAGACATTTGAGGAGAGAAATAGGCATTACAGTAACAGAATACTGATTCATATTTTATCAGCGCTGCCTAGTTTGACTGTTTGGTCGGAGTTCGCAAGTGATTGACAGCCGGCTCTCATAGACGGCTGCTGGATGGCAGACTCCAGATCAGCTCTGATTGGTTGTTTTCCTCCGGTCTGTGAAATCTTGCAGATGCTGTTAGGAGCTTGCACCGAGCTGAGCCGAGAGCAACCGTGCCGGTTGGTTTTTCATAGGACAGCATGGCACTGTAAATTTGTGTTCATTTTTTTTTACCAATTGCTAATAGCTGCATTAAAGGGACTATTTGTAACTTTCAGAAACGCTTCTTAACAGCGACACCTGTGGCCGTGAAATCAACGAAAGTCAGCGTCGGGCTTGAGCTTGTGCTCGCTCTAAATAGACATGAACGAGCATCGCTCAAAACAGTGAGGTGACAAACGTCAGCTAAAACCACGATATCATTCTATCTTTCACCTGCTTGGCAGTAATGTCAGTTGACCAGACGGAGGTCTCTCCATGAATCAATGCTTATACTGTGTTTGCTTCTCCTGCCTCAGCGCAGGCTGAGGCAGCGGGGCTCTGCAGCGAGAAACTCGTCTTCCTCCGCCCGCAGCCGGAGTGAACAGGGAGACACCGGCACCCGGTCGGTGACGAGACAACAACGTTTCTCTCTGAAGAGCCCCGTCACTTCACAAGACACAGGAAACCTCTGTTGGTCTTGAGGAGCTGCAGCAGTTATTTCTGCACAAACGTCCACTGTACATTCACTAGATATTCTCAGAGCTAAACTAACTCTTCTGCAGTGTGGAGTGAGCGCGCGTTCACGTCTAGAGGTGGAGCGAGCACGCGAGAACGCGCGCGCTGTCTGAGTGAAGGCAAGCAGGCAGAGGAGCGGGTACGCCGGCAACACGCGACCGCGCATATGCGAGCGCACCAGTCCCGACCCGGTACATTTATACGCTTAGAAAGTTACAAACAGTCCCTTTAAGTGTGATTAAATTCCAATCCTTCAATTACTAACTTAAAGTGCTATGATCTGATCTTTCTCCATTTGAAACAGCCATCATATAGATGTTGCAGACACCCCATTGCACCCTAACCTCTTTTTTAAAACAACACTTATCTGTTTTTTTCCCCCCACTTGTACCCAGCACTCCACAAAAAGCTGAACACCGCACACCCATTTGATAGATCATGGCCTTATAAAGTTGAAATGGCGAACAGTTGCCTATCATTCATTAGGAATGGTGTTCATGTCCACCTGATGAATGCAAGTCCAATATGAACTATCACTCTATTTTCTGGTCTCCACCAACTGCTGAGGGAAATATCTGTCTCGTTAGCTGCTAAATGCTCCACTATGTTCACCAGCTAATGGCTAACTGTGTCTATCTGCTGTTTGCTGCTGAGCAGGTAGTGTACAGTTTGTTTATCAGAGCTTTTTCACTGAAAACCGCTGCCTGATGCTGCTGGGAACCAGAGGCCTGCATCAGAACCCAAGTTAAATAAAGCTCAATTCAAGCATACCGCATCCGTGTGGCCACGTGGGTCCGAGTGGAAATTGTCTCCTCTGCCCATATGGAGGTGAATCAGTGATACCCGCAGGGCAAGTCAGTTATTGCAGCTGGTGAACAAATATACAATATAATCACATAACTAGGATAGAATAAGACGTTATAGAAACTTTAGGATTAAAATCCAAATATTGAAACTCAGGCAAAGCTGTAAATGAACGTAGAAATCTTTAACAACATGCTCAGTGGTAGCCCTTTAAATGAGAATATTTTGCTCTTTTGCCTCATGATGAATATGTGACACACATAAAATATTACAAGTAGGGCTGTCAACTAATTCAAATATTTAATCGCAATTAATTGCGTGATTGTCCATAGTTAATCGCGATTAGTTGCAAATGAATCGCATGTTTTTATTTGTTCAAAATGTACCTTAAAGGGAGATTTGTCAAGTATTTAATGCTCTAATCAACATGGGAGTGGGAAAACACGCTTGCTTTATGCAAATGTATGTATATATTTATTATATACAGTATATACTATATAATTATTTATAAGAAATCGATTAACAATGCAAAAAAAATGACAAATATTGTCAAGAAGCCCTCACAGGTACTGCATTTAGCATAAAAAAAAAATATGCTCAAATTATAACATGTCAAACTGCAGCCCAACAGGCAACAACAGCTGTCAGTGTGTCAGTGTGCTGACTTGACTATGACTTGCCCCAAAACTGCATGTGATTATCATAAAGTGGGCATGTCTGTAAAGGGGAGACTTGTGGGTATCCATAGAACCCATTTTCATTCACATATCTTGAGGTCAGAGGTCAAGGGACCCCTTTGAAAACGGTCATGCCAGTTTTTCCTCGCCAAAATTTAGTGCAAGTTTGGTAGTTTAACATTGGTACCAATAGATTCTTTAGGGTTTCTAGTTTCATATGATGCCAGTATCTTCACTCTAGCTTTAAAACTGAGCATGCTACAACATCAGAAACATCTAATAGCGGCCGGGCTAAAATCCGACCGGCCGCCGTCGGCTTTTTAAGAGGTTAAAAATTGCAAGGTGTGTTAAGGCGTTTAAGTAATTAGTGGCGTTAAATAAAATTTGCGTGAACGCATTATTATCGCGTTAACTTTGACAGCCCTTGTTACAAGTAGAAAAATATGATAATACCTGATAAACTCTAACTGACAAAAACGTGGCATTAATAATATAGCATATAGGGAGATGATTAATATTTTTTTAATAAAAAAGAACAGTGGGTATACTTCTTATTTCCAATTATCGTCACAAAGTCGCCTCATGATATCCTGAGCAGCAGTGATGACAGAAGAGCACAAAAGCATCTACATTGTCAGGAGACTTGTCAGGAATGAAAGTAACATAAAATGCAGCAAAATGATTAAAATGCAGCTAATTTCATCAGGCATTCGGTGTGGTCCCTCCATATCAGTGATATCTGTACTGGCAACAAGCGCCAGTAAGTGAACCAAGGCCAAACTGCCTTTTAGATGCACTTTGTTTAAGCATACTGACCCCTTAAACCTTAGCCTCATTTGGGACTGTTAATAATTGAGAGGGACTGTCATGGATGCTGCTCATGAAAAGCTTAGTGAAGCAGTTGTGCCACACTGTAACAGAGGTGGGGACGTACCCTACGTACATTTGTCGAACCAACCACTAAAGCTGGATTTATAGTTGTGTGTTAAGGGTTTACAGCATATAGCTTCGGGAGCCTACACACACACATAGCCACAGTCAGAACTGTGATTGGTCAGCATAGCTGTCGCAAAGGGTGTGAAACTCATACTTAAAAGGCAAATGTCTTGCTTGTCCAGTCAAGAAAATCTCTGCAATCATTTCTACCTGGGTTAAGGGCTCATGTTACCAGATGATCCAGAGCAAGCCTATATAACGGACTATTTTAATGTATTAGTTAATCAAGCCGTCAATGCTCTTCACTTCCGTTGTACACAAATGAGAGTTTGACAACATGTTTGGATTCCTCTTTGAACTGACTAATCTGTGAAATGGAAGATATTCATCTGCAAAGGCACTGCTGCACGCTGATCATGTCTGAACTCAGGACATAAACATGCAGGACCTGTTCCTAAAGTTGAGGATGCTCAGGACTTCAAAGGAAACTACAGCACTTCAAATCATCAGAACTATTGGATGGACTGTAATAAAGTTACTGTATTAACAAGATAAAAAAAAAACTTGCACTTAAAGTGATGATTTTTGTATTATTTGATCTCCATATAAAGCGCTGTATGCAACACAAATGAAATTAATTTCTACAAAATTGTGCTTCACAACGGAACTTGAACGAGAATGAGGCTACGGTTGCGTCCGAAATTCCACACCGACATGCTATTAAGTACGCTGAAACAGTATGGGAGATATTGTAGTCCTTAGTATTACACCAATAGTACGCCAATTGCATACTATTTCCGGTTAAATATTACAGTATGCAACGCTGGACACTATGGCGGCATGAATATCCCACAATGCAATGAGGTAGTGACGCCAACCGTACAAAACATATGTTGACGGACAGCTCTGTAACATCAATAACACTTTGATTTAACTGTAAGCATAAGATTTAATTTCGCTAGGTGTAATATATATTTTAAATTAATTCAGACGTTGATTCTCACATGATGTTGGCACGGGTTACCATGGTTACACGTCTCTCTCCGGCAAGGATGCTCTCAGGAAGTGACGACGTAAATTACAGCTCAGTGTGTCCGAAAAGATGCAGTACATACTACTGTTTATTCACACAAAAGTCTGTTGAATGATGATTGAGTATGTAGTGCATAGTATGCGATTTCAGACGGAGCCAATGTGTTGTACTGTGGTTTGTGTTTATGCATGTCAGTGATCGGGTTTGCATAAGGCCTAAACTGTACTATTCGTCCACTTAGGCTCCTTCTGTTTTCTTCTGTAAATTTCTGCTGCTGGTGAATGAGATCATCTATTGTGAAGATAAGATGAATAAAAAACTACCCTGTAGGTATCTGCATCCATAAAGCATCACCTTTGTATCGATTGTCCAATTTTTGTTTTCATGTGCGGCCGGAATTGCTGCCCCTTGTGAACGTAACCGTGGTTACAGGGCGTGTTCTTGGCATGACGCACCAGAAAGAGGTGAAGAAGACACTACACTTGAAAACAACAGCTTGACAACCATCTAAAAACATGCTGAATGACTACTGGAAGTGCCATTTGCGCTTTTTTCCACAAATGCCAATGAAGTCCTAATAGTGAATCAGAATAATGGAAAGTTTGAACAAATTTAATCAGTTGATAGGGCTGCACGATTTTGAGAAAAATATCCAATTGAAATTATTTCGACTGATATTGCAATCGCGAAATGATTTTGCGATATTAGAGGGAATGATATTTTTAAATTATTATTCTCATTTTCACTGAAAAACACATTAAAGTGATTATGGTGTGATTTTTGTGGGGATCTGTACCAAACAAAGATGTTTTCTTTGACACACATTTTACCTTTAACAAATAGTGCGCCTCCTGCGATTTGAAAATTGCATGCCATATTGCGATATCCATAAAATTTTGATTAATTGTGCAGCCCTATCAGTTGATGAAGACTCCGTAATTTGGTCAAAGTGGCCCTTGAGTGGAGATGTTTGTCAAATGCCAAATGTGTTTTTGTTTGCAGTATACTGTTAGGCTTAGCTTGGTTAAAGTTACGTTAAAGGGTTAGTTCACTCAAACTACATTGGCAGTTGTCGATAAAGATTGGTTTCAAAGCTCCGAGGCAGGTAAAGTTTGTTTGCTGGCAGAGGTCTGTACGGGTCACAATGCCAACAAGGCACAAACGTGCTGCCTGGATCATCTGTGCCTTCCTGTCTGCTAAAACGTCTAAAAAAAAAGAGAGCGGCGTAACGTTATATGGACTCGCAGGTTGCTACGAAGACGTGGACAGTGGTGGTGTAACGATTCATCTACTACATTGATGTATTGATTTATATTCCTACGATACAACTACATCGATAGGTACTCGGCAAGTTGTCCTTCACGGGAGACGTATATCAATATAAAATCAATTTGAAACGCAAAAATCGATTGTATTGATACTAAGGATTTGCACCTTGTATTTAAGGACGACAAACGTTATGTGAAAGTGTTTTTTAGCACTTTTATTAGTAAAGAAATGTTAAACGTTACTCCGGTTCACTCTCCAGACATAAGCCAGCTCGCCAGCTCCGCCCTCTGCAACGCGAGCACGCATCCATGGCGTGCATGCAGACGAACGGTACGGACAAACGCTCTCTCACCCGGTAGCAGCGTGGAGGGAGGCGGGCGTCGGTCTGCATGAGCTGCAGTACAGACGAGAGTTTCAGACGCTATCAGTCCACTTGACGAGGGCGGCTTCACCTACAGGTGCTTTCCCCGTGCACTGTTGTTTTTATCATTCAGAAAAAATGACTTTCCTTTTCCCCGTCATGATATCTATGTACAAGCAGCATCAGCCTCACGTATCCAGCTGGAGGGCAGACGGTCTGCAAAGCAAATTATCACGGGAGTAAAAAACAAAACAGAAATTCGACTAACGTTAGTCCAACATAGTTTTAAAATGTTTTTCCCGTATGTTTTCATGTATGAAAAGACCCCAAATGAACACTGTAAGCGGACTACTCGATTACTATAAGCAAATCATTTAAACAGCGTTTGTATAGGAATGATTAGTGTTGATAGATTAGTGTAAATATTGCACTGCCTACATTTTCAAATAAAAGGTGTATGTATTTGCCTTTAATCGTTTGTTTACTTGTTTATATACAAAATTAATTTATCCCTGATTCCTTTACAAGAAAAACTTTGAGGAATCCTGACCTGCACTGTCCAATATCAGATATTTATTTCACATCACACTGATGTGAAATAAAAATTACTGTATCGATTTCAAATCATTGAATCGTATCGTATCGTATCGTATTGCATCTCTCTAGATGAGCCAAATATCGTCCTTGAATCGTATCAGAACCATTGAAATCGTATCGTATCGTTGTAAAAACGTATCGTTACACCCCTAGTCGACAGTATGGCTTATCCATTTTGCAGAGGTTAGCTAGCTACTTTTTACCAGCTATATCTATTGTAGCCTACATTCTTATCTTGATATCTAAAAAAGGCGCTGACGTTGGGGAATCGGCTCGTGGCTCTGCTTCAACTGTACACTACGCAGCAAACAACGCCCGACAAAGCTGAAATCCGGTCCGACTCTAAAATGAGTCGTGCCTCTCAAAATTCGGTCCAGAAACGGGCTAAAATCGCACAGCGTACGCCCAGCTTAACACACTAAACTGAAAAGACGATGAACATGGTAGCATAAGTATTACCTGCAACACGTAGTATTTTCATTATGAGCGTGTTAGCATGCTGATGTTAGCGTTTAGCTCAAAGCACCACTATGCCTAAGTTAGGGATGTCACGAGAACCGATACTTTGGTACCAACTCGGTACCAAAATTCAGAAAAAGGGACGGTACTCGTTTTCTTCGGTACCGAACGATGCCTGTAATGGTCATTTGGTACCGGAGCGGAGGTGCTGGAGATGCGATTCTTCCAGATCTAATTGCGGCAGTATACGCTTAAGTGTTCTCATCTGCTGTGAAATGAAGGAAGAAGAAGAACGCCGTAACAGCACGGAAAAAAACAACAACATGAGACGTGAAAGATGGCAGCTGCTGCAGCGCTACCTCCGCCTCAACTCGTTGAGAAAACAAATAGCAAGAGTCGGGTATGGAAGTACTTTGCATTTGAGGCGGATTTACAAGGAGTAATAATAGATTCGCAAACACCAGTATGCGGTGCAGTAACGGTGCCGTCGTACTTTTCTTTCCAGAGGAAATACTTCCAATTTAGCAAAGCGCCTTAAAGACAGACATCCAGATGATATTGTTTGTTTTGAATACTTGAAGGCTACATGCTACTGTTCTGTTTTGCAATGTTAATAGACATTAATTTGTATTTATTACTTAAAGGCTACATGCCTGTTTTTTGAAATGTTCAAATCTTTTAATAAAGGAGTGCGTGTTGAATTACAGGGGATTTATTGTTTTTTTTACCGTGGTATCGAATTGGTATGGAGAATCGTGTAAATTCACTGGTATTGGTATCGACTACTAGATTTCTGGTACCGTCACATCCCTGGCCTAAGTACAGCGTCACACAGCGTGCCTGTAGACTCTTTTCATTCGGGTGAACCAACCCTTTAACACGATAAGAGAGAGGCTAAAACGTTTCTGCCTACAAATAAAAATAGATGAAAGCAAAAAAAAAAAAAAAGGTGAATGTCAGTGTTGCCTTGTCGAGATAGAAACCTCTGAAAATGTCTCAATGAATTATTTAATTAACCATTAGGTTGACGTGCCTGTACGGTCCTTGAATAGTTCCCTATCAGCTGCTCTTGAAGATGAGGGGGGGGGGGGGGGGACCTTTGAGGAAATTTCATTTGAAAAAAAAAAAATTTGCAAGAAATCACTTGATGCTCCATTAAAGGACAAGCCGCCGAACGACGAATGGAAAAACGCAGCGTGATGAACAGCAACAACACGTCTAGCAAAAAATCTAAGATCAAATTAATTGAATAAATTATCATCAACTGTTTTTTATCAGGTGCTTTTTTTTTTTTTTTTTTTGGAGTTGCAGTCCTCATAGCTCCACAGGCTGGGGAAAGCTGTGGGGGGAAACTGTGAAAGAGAGAGGCGGTGTGGTGTGTCTTGAAGGAGGGGCTTTTGCTGAAGCTGAAAGTTGGTTGGCGGCGGAGGGCAGAGTCACTGTCAGGAACTGGGTAGCAACAGCAGCCCAATACCTCTGGCTTGATGTCGGTGGGAGGAGGCGACAAAGCTCACTGGATGAGATGGAGACAGAGTTGGTCTCTGACAGAGGGGGCCCAGCATCAGTATCAGGCCTCCTCCACACATGGAGCCTTACAGGTCTGATGAGGACTGGAGAACCAGCAGCTGCTGCAGTAAGGAGCTTGGGTGGCTTCAAATCACACACACACACACACACACACACACACACACATATACACACACACATATGGCCTGTATTCCTTCAGGAGGTGGCGCTATATGTTCTCTAGGGGGGCACATTACACCAAATGCTATTAAATCACTTGCTTGTCCAAGTTGCTGAGCGAGGCCCTACAGCTGGTTGGAAAACCCTGTATTATTATTCATCATCATCAACAACACACTGACCACTGCTGTGTATATGCAAGCATCAGACATTTAGCTCTGCATAACCTCACAATAGATGATGATCAGCCTTGTTATGTAGAGGCTGAGGCAAGACAAAAAGCAGCAGCAGTCCCAGTGAGCTGTGATATAGTCTGGGCCTACAACAAGAGGCTGCTAATATATAGAAAAGATGGCAGCAAGGAGCTTTATTACACTCCAACAAATGTCTGTGCAGGAATGCAGAGAGGCTATAAAGGCAGCATGACATTTTTTTTTTTTTTTTACAGACCAGAGGACCTGTAGGCAATACAAAATGGTAGTCATGTTTGTGTGCTGCTTACCTGCTCTGTGGGCTGCTTGTCCTCCACCACACTATGATGACAGGCCGTCTGTCTGTTGCAGTCCACATTCAATGTGATGCCATACAGAGATGATGCACCTGTTTCTGTTCCACACACAGAATAAATATGGAATAATAGCTGGAGATCAATGTGGTAAATAAGAAAAGGCAGCAGCAGCAGCTGGTTATTGACAAACTGTGTCAATCTAAGGTGTTTTAGTGGGGAAGCCTGTTGCCTTTTTAAAAAAACAAAGATTTTAAAGACCCACAAAGCTGCGTTTCCTCTTTTTTCTTGTGCATGTCATGTCTCCGTTTTGTCTAAAGAAGCTCTCCAGTAAATCCCCAGTCCGAGGATGTGGGTTCATCACCATTCAGATATCTCCAGACCTTGGTATATTATAAAACCCCGCAGAAGGATCCTATACTAGTGTCATTAGTAGACTCATGTTTAGCTGTCGGAGCTGACAGCCAGCAGCAGCAGACGCCCTGTGGAGCAGCAGCAGCATCTCCTCCTCCTGCGAGCACTTTATGGAAACCCTGTCGGTCCTCCGCCGCCGCACTTCCTTTCGCATTGTTCCAGTCAAGCCCAGAGAAACCTCATGTTTGTTCAAATCCTTTAGCATGCTCCAAACAAATCCCCCAGGGCTCCTCCTGGGCAGGGAAGGGGAATGTGTTAGCTAGCTAAGAGGCCAGAAAAGCCCCGGGATCCCGGCAGGGCTGCGGGATGACACCGAGGCCGGTCCTCATCCTGTCCTCATCCTGTCCCGCAGCCCGTCAGCGGGCCAGCAGATCACTAACAGGGGGATCTGTGTCTGTGTGGATGAACCACTGACTGACTGACTGAGGTGGAAATGTCCGGATGAGACGCCTGTCTGTCTGCTCCGACGGTCGGTGTCGCTGGCAGGTGGACGACGCGGCTTTAACGCGGAGCTGGATCTGGCTGCAGCTTTCAGGAATAAACGCAGCAGCATCCAATGGTTGTTAGATTAGAACAGGCGACTGCTGCTGCTGCTGATATCGGCAGTGATTTTAATCCCGTCTGAATGGTCCGTGGTGGTCCAGGGGCGGCCTGGAGCTTTAGGGGGGATGTGGGCAGACCCTTCCCACCACAGACTCCCACACAACACCAGTGGTGGTGGCTGGTGGTGACTCCAAAAAAAATAATAATGGGGAAGACGGGAGGAAAAGCATTAACCCATGGTGTCATGTTATTTTATCTCTATTTTCTTTCTTTATTAAACAAAAGAACATAATTCAGATTGAATATACCAGCATGCCATGTAGCAGCCAAATAAAACAATAACAAAAGAGTAAGGGGTAAATCACACAAGATAAATATATATATATACACTAGATAAATAAATAAATAAATATATATATATTATATATATAATATATATATACAATATTTATATAATATTTATATATATAATATATATTATATTTATATAATATTTATAAATAATATATAATATATATATAATATATATATATATATATATATATATATATATTAAAAAAAATAAAGATATTGAGTGTCTTGACAGCTTTTTTCTTAGTCAAATTCGAAAGTGGTTTCACATATTGTTCAACATCCTTAAAGAAAACAACAAAATAAGGTATTTATTGTTAATTTATATTAATTAATAAAATATTTTGCCGACATCAAATCTATTATAAGAAAATATTGTCTTCTTTTGGGGATTTTATGAAAAAAACAAACACTACATTTTCCATAATAACGTCTTTAAAGATATGACAAATCTGCAAAATGTCTTTTTTTTCAATTTCTGCATGTAGGTATTGACGGGGCAATATTTATGAATAATTTTGAGGGACACTTCCTTAACCTTATACACTTTTTAGGTATGTATGAGGTATCATCCAGACCTTCTTCCAATAGCCATTATATAATTTACAAATCAATTCCAATATGCCATGATGTTATATCAACATCGTCTTTGAAAGGAAAGGTGTTGCTCTATTATTATTATTATTATTATTATTATAGGGATGTTGTGACGATTTTGTGACGAATAAGCTACTGTATTCATCTATCGCTTTACTGCTAGTGCATTACACTCAGTAGCCTACATACAGTGGTAGACAATTGAAGATGAAATTTGGAAATCCTCATTGGACCAACGCAATGTCATTATTGTATTCTTCTGGTTGTTGATTGGTAAATACCCAAGGGAGGATGTCCTTCTTTGGAGCGTCATTTTTTGGTTTTGGCCAATCACAGATTAGCATGAAAAGAATGCTAATCTGAAGGCCACTGAAGGCTCCATCGTTCCATGGATCTCCAGCTTCCAGCAGCCCTTACTAGGAGGTTTACTCTTAAATGGACTGGACCTGTACCTGCTCATTTCCTTTACGCAGGCAGGAGTTGTTTTGATAGAGGTTTGGCTGGTGGGAGCCTCTTACTGTCATACAGATCTCTCTCCACCCCTGCGGCGGGCACTGTATGCCCAATTTGGTCGCAGCCCGCATAAATTGTTGTTCACTGGGGTAACAGTGTCGGATGCACTTTAAGGGGTCTTTACTGTTGTTTACCGTTGTTTACTGTTCCGTGTTGAGGAGGTCAGAGTTGTCATTGCCCTCTGCATCCTCACAGCCCTTGAAAAGTGGAGGCATGTCCGAGCAATCGGCGTCCATCGTGTCCGCCCAGCCCGCTGAGGCTCGCGGCTGGTGGATAGATGCTGGTTGTGGCTTTTGGGACAGCTCCTGACAGGCAAGGGTCCTGACTATTGGATACCGCCACTCTGAGCCGCCTTTCCGGGATCTTTTCTGGCATTGACGCACAGTATGCGTCATGACGTGGGGCACAGGTGCGATGCAACCTCTTTGACCTTTGGTTCCGACCCATTGGCAAGGGTAGCGGCCGAAGACATAGCGACTGGAAAAGTAGGGAATTATGTAAATATTTAGCCGTACTAGGCGTGCCACAATGTGTTGGACTGTCAGTAAGTAGCATCAGCAAACAAGGTTTAGCCCGGGTTAACAGTGTACCTTAAGAGTCTGCTCTCTGCGACACGTCAGCTGAACTCTGGGTACTTGGCTCGACTAACAAGCTAATGTTGACTGAATCCTGGGAGCTCGCTGTAACACGTTAGCCGGAGGATATAATGTCACAAAGTCACTGGTTACACTGGTAAACAAATACAGGTTAGCCAGAGGAACAGCTCATCTTGACGCGGACACTGCTCGGAATTATCCTGTGCAATGCCAAAAATACACTTCTTGCTAAGTATTTACTCAGCAAATCCAGACTGTGGGTCGTCATCTGTGAACTGTTGAGTAGAAATTCCAAGCAAGCCTAGATGAGCTGAGGGAGCTTATTGTTTCTTCACATGAAGAAAGCGAGAACGATTTGTGAGGGGTCGGTCAACTGTGGTGATATGAAGTGACGTGGCCCTGACACAGCTCGACCAGTGTCAGGCCCAGTTGAACTACACACATTCAATAAGACGGCATGGTACTTGGAAATAGCTGCCTTGCACCAGTACATAAAGGTGTGGCTGCCGTATGGAAGCACTAACTGCTAACCACATCCTCCAGCTCAGTACTTGAAACACAGACTTGAGATTGATTTTGATGTTCTTATCTCAATATGTTGAACTGTTCCTAGTTACAGTATACGTTTCCTTTTATATTGCTTTTTGTTTCTTTTATATATTGTCTTAAAGGTTCAGTTGGCAGACAGTTTTTTGGCATCATTGGGCAAAAATTCCATAATAACATTTCAACATATTCAAGTGTTCTGAGAGAGACTTCTGCACCTCCTCATGGCTCTGTTTTCAGGCTTTAAAAAATCCAGCACTTGACGGGACACTTTGGCCAATCACAGGCCATTTCAGACAGAGAACATTCCTATTGGCTGTGCTCTGGCTGGTGGGCGGTGCTTGGTATTTCCTCAACTGTTCTCAACATGTCTGCCGGGTCACAAACGTTCTAATTTTACAGCTAACCAGTACACTACAAAATGTTTCTGAAAACATTTGAGGAGAGAAATAGGCATCACAGTAACAGAATATTGATTCATATTTAATCAGCGCTGCCTAGTTTGACCGTTTGGTCGAAGTTCGCGAGTGATTGACAGACGGCAGACTCCAGATCAGCTCTGACTGCTTGTTTTCCTCCGATCTGTGAAATCTTGCAGATGCCGTTAGGAGCACCAGAGGACACATGATTTTTTTCAGATGACCTGTCTCATGCACTACTGTCAGGATATAGTGACCGTTTTATAAAACATTATACACTTTTTTTTAATCATATTTGCTCCATTTCTACCCACTGCAGCATTAATGCCTTTTACATACTGTATATGTCTTATGTAAAGCACGTTTAATGACCTTGCTGTTGAAAGGTGCTACACAAATAAGCTTTTAATGTCAAATCATGAATGGACAAGATTTAGGAAGTTGAGGATCCAATAGGTTTTGAGTTGCAAAAGTTTTCAGTGATCAAGTTTAATGTAAGGATTTTTAAAGAAATAAATAGTCAACAAGCAATATCCACACAGTCCCGATGATGATGATGATGATGATGATGAATGTCGTGTTGACTAACGAGGCAGCTGCAGTGCTGCTCCATGTATTCTAATGGCAATCACGCAGGGTACTCAGATCTGCGTCTGCAGCCCACTGGGCTGGAGTGAGCGGAGGTCACTGGAACATATGGCAGCGGTGATGACATGAAAAGCTTCACAGTATGGTCTGGATCGCTGCCCTCCTCACGGCCAGTTAGTTGTGTTTTTGTGCGGTGGGGCTTTATGCCTCAACAGCTGTCTGCTCAGCTGGAAGCTGGACACTGCAAACACTTACCACAACTGCTCCTCTCCTGGAATAAGCGAATAGTGTCCTGTACAAGCTTTGCTCACGTCATCATTTGGAGTGTAGATATGGAGGAGAGAAACCTGCTGGGAAGATTTAATATCATTGTGTATTTTGGATGAACTAAGTTGAGGAATATTCAATTGCTTTATTGCCTTTTAAAACTAGAAGAGCGGTTTCAGTGAAACAGCAAGGACCCCGGACAAGAGACTGAATGAACACTGGAAACTGACAACATCAGCTGAATGTGAACACCAGTCACAGCATTCACTGGAAGACGTTAAAGGTCATTGAGCATGAGTCAGTGAACGACTGATCTATATAAACAGATTCTGCAATCATAGGCATCAGGACAAGATTTTGGTATCGGAAGCGTTTAGAGTTTTGACCAATCACGTTCGAGCAGGCTTTGGTCTAATGCAGGTAAACAGTCCGTCATACCGACAGCCGATGGGTTACGAGACTGGTGGACGACTGGAGAAAGAACAAGGAGGACATTCAATTCAATTCAATTCAATTCAATGCAACATTCACATGTAACACCAGAGGTCGTCTTTGAACCGAGACAGAGATTACCATCTCCCCCCTTATACAAACACCTGTTATCACGTGCCTAAAATTCCATAACCCATGTCGGTCACATGACACAGCCTGGTCACCTAAAAAATTATGTTCCCACACAACAAAACTGCATCTTTGCTCAACACAGGACTTTCTCCCAGGAGACTGCTGTTTGTGTCCTGTGTGATACCAAAAGTCACCGTTGACTTATTTTAATTTAAACTTAAATAAAGTAACAAAAATGCTTATTGTTAACATGCTAAATGTGAGATTGGGAGCATTTCTATTCAACATGGCAATGGCAGCAACACCGTTGACAGAGCTATCAGTGTTAACCTTGGGGGAACCGGAGGGTGGGCGCTAATATGCTTTGTTGTTTGCTTTTGTTTTGTTTTGTTTCAATTTACGAAACAAATTATTTAAGTTGTTTAAAACTGCGAGAAAATACATTTCCCTCGAAACGTAATTGAGAATGCAGTTTAGTTGTATAGGAATGTAATTTTGTAGGAGACAGGGTTGCTTGATGACAGCTGAGCCAACTCTATATATGCACTGACGAGAAATGTAAAAGTTTACAAGGTCTAAAATTAACTGTCCCACTCAATTTTAATAAGTGTTTTTTTTAATTGTGAATGTGGTGAATATGCATCTGAATATACCACACGTGGATAGAACGTCCCACGCTGGAACTGGAATGACTTAACACTTCCTTGTAGATCTGATATGATCTCCAACAGGCTCAACAACAACATGATACTGAGTAATAAAATCCTGTTTTGTTTTTTTCTTCACTTTCATATAGTTTCGTTTTTTGTTTTTTTTCAAAAAAGGGAAGTTTGAAGTGTGACAAAATTTGACTGAAAATTCCGACAACTGAAACCCAAGTCACTCAGAAACACAACAGCAGGTAGCCAGCGTGCAGCCATTTCATCAAGGATTTAAGTTCCATTGAATAATATGATAATGATAAATTCATATTTTTGTAGGCAACACCCCCCCAACCCCCTCCCCCCCACACACACACACACATATACATTTCTTAAAATTGTATTATATAATATAATGTGTATATAATATATATATACTTATCGAAAATTATGTTTTTATTAACATCATTTAATAATTATATGCTAAAATAGCATATAATCGTTAAAATAGCACATATATTGTGCTTTTGTGGAGTTTTTTTAAAGAAATTTCAAAGAAGTTATTTTTTTTTTTTAATTAAATGTATTATTATATTATTAAATGTATTAAATAAATTCTCAGCTATTGGGAAACTGCCGAATATAATTATTAACTAATGCTTATAATAAAGTAATTTTTGATAAATTTTGAGGTAAATATTGGGGTAATATGACCATAATTCCAAAGGAATTTTAAATAGGTCACTTGCTAATGATCACCTAATTACCATGAAACTTGTGGACCTGTAAAATGAAGTGTTACCGTAACATTTTATCTTAATATCTCACTTTTTGCCTTTGTCAAACTTTTCACTTCTGCTAAATTACAGCAACTCTAATCTGTACATCTCGTACAGTTTCGGATAAGTCTTGTCTAGTTTGAAAGAGTGTCATTTCTGATCCCTGATGATTCATGAACTAACCTACATCAGCATGTAGTTGTAGTTACAGCTTTTGTTGCTAGTGGCCACATTCAGACCTCGATCGCTACCGTAAGACGCGACAGCTGATTTTAATGAGTAAAAGAGAGCAGGGGTGGTTGAAGTGGATCTATGCCCATCAAACTGCTTTCATTTTGATCAGCGAGAAGAAAACATGACTCATCTGAGATCAAACATTACAGCTTTTATTATTTCACTTTCTCCTAGCTAGAAAAAAATAAGGTGACCTGGAACTAAAACTTAAGCTAAATACAACAAGTTATGCTGATAAACAACTACATTTGATGAGTTCATCAGCTCATCATATGAAGTTTCGAGGCTAAACTGATGATTATAAATTATGAAATGAGAATTAGATTCATTTAATCGATGTGACTTGAATCAAGCCAGGAGTTGCGAGGTGAAAACCAGAGGTGCGTAAGCGACATTTTAGGCAAAAATGAGTTGAAAATGAAAGCTCTTGATGAGCTCTTTCTTCTATGTGAAGTCCAAACCGATACAGAGTTATTAATCAAAAAACACTGAACTATTTGGGGCCAATAAGTATAAGCATAAGTACACTTAAGAAAGAAAGAAAAATATATTGATTATATATAATTTATTTAATATATAAATTAATGTCACAATATTGTTCATTAAGTACATTGTCATCAACATGTTTATGATGTTTTAATAAAGATGGAATTTAATAAACAAAGTCAGGATGGTCATTTTTCTTTTGGCTCTCCTGTAAAGTTGGTCAAATGTCCACTCTGGTTCTCACCCCCTTGTATGATAAAAGTTGATGTATCATAACTGATTATAATAGACTTTACAGTCTATTGCATGCATGGTATGTGTGTCAGCACTAACTGAAAACATTTTACTATGGGGCTGTTTACTTAATCGCACTTGACTGTAAATAGGTTTTTATTTTCAAGCATGCATTTGAATGCATAAATAATAAAATAAAATAAACCATTCAACAACAAAAAAGATAATTTAGAAAATGATACGTTAAATACACACATGCAAAACATGTAAGTAATTATTTAAAAGAACACTCAATTTCAAATAAATACGATGACCCAAGTTTCAATGACGAAATGATGAAAAGATGAAAGATATAAATGCAGATGAACCAGAATTTATTATCTTTCCGTGATTCACTCATTCAAATGAGACACTTTGAAAACCACCTAATCTGACACCAGCGGTTAACATTTGGAACACTCAACATCGTACTCGTTCATATACACGAATGCTTCATCAT